>NC_081561.1:7121503-7199245 GCF_022355385.1 Mustela nigripes
AGTGGGATTTGTGCTGTTACATGAGTGACTATTCCCCAAGCAACTGGTTGATTTAAAGTCCTCCCAAACCCCACTCCACAACAAAGGATCCACTATGGCACAGGTGTGACTCATGTCTAGTAAGTTCAATTTCTAAAGAAGGCTCAAGGATACACACACACACACACGCCCACACATACGCCCCTCTCTTCTATTGAATGAGTCAGGATCAGGAGTAAAAGTCCAGGGTAAGAGAGTAGGCCCCTCTACCTCTCCTACACACACGAAGTATAACAGGAGGTCCCTACAATCCTATGACCAAGCTTGCATCAGAAATCAGATGATCAACCTTTGTGTGTCTCTGGCTCTTTTTTCCTTGCATAATGGTGACCTGGGGCCATCACTCCCCTATATTAAATTACTTTCCCTTCTATATCACAGCTTGGTCTTGGGCGATTACCACACATCTTTCTTCCTCTGGGACATTTTGGAGGGAAACATTGACAGGGCCACTAATATCATGTTTGAGCCTTACAATATCATGTTTGAGCCTTACAATATTATGACCACCCCTGTCAAGTAATGAGGAAATAAGGACAGACTTGGGAAATTCTACGAGAGATGACTTCTAAAAATACTGGAACTGCTTCTGGAACATGGATGTATAAGGAAGAGGGAAGTGCAAGAAAAGATCAACGAAGAGTTATATTAATAGGCTTATTTCATAAAAAGGAGATTTAGAGGATTTTATAATTAAATGTATACATTTGCATATATATGGCTTTAGATTCATGAGATATAGACCTGGAACCAGGATGGTGGTAATTCATTCAACAGATACTTATGAAGCACTTACAGCATGTAAGACACTATTGCAGACAGTAAGCTAGGAGCTGAGAACAGTGGTCCCATCTTGGTCCAGTGTAGCATTCAATTAAACACTAGCTCAATATCCAAATATATATTGAGTTCTTCACTGCAATTTCTCATAAAAACACCAAAGAGGGGGTGCCCATTCATACATAAAACACGCTCTTTAAATCCTCCATTGGCCACTCTCACACTCAACTGCCCCAATCTCTTTCCTCCTCACTGCAGTCCCCCCAACTCCCTCATGGCCAGCTCAGCCCCTCCTTTAGTGAGAAAGCAAGAAGGAGAAATGAGAAAGTTAAAGGACAAGATAAACAAGTCAATACCCAACGTTGTCTCCCATGTCAGAAAGGGAGCCACTAGAATCCAGGGTCCCAAACCAGGAAGCCCCATCAATTACCGTGCTTAAAGTAAAAAGAGGGGGCAATGATCAATTTCAACAGCCACTGACTTTATCCTTCATCATGGCAGTGAGCTGACTCTGGGGTGAAAACTCCCGCCAGATGGTGTTTATCAAGGAAGATGGTGAGAAGGAGCAGCAGTGTTTACTGTGAGAATGTAAAAGATCCTTTGTCATTGTTTATTGGCCATTCTTGACACATCCAATGACCGGCGTGTCCTTCATCATTTTGTTGGATGGATATTAATGTAAAAAATAAAAAAATCACTCATCGAGTACTCAAGAACTTCTGCCTAAGGCATTCTACAAAGACGTAAAGTTGTTAATAAATTCTGCCAGACGTTTTCACCCTTTATAAACCAGTGAGCTGGACAGCCTATGTTTATCACGTGACCCAGTGCTTGCAGGAAATGGAAAGCCATTTACTCGGACCTCCACCACCAAGAACTATTTGTTTCATTGTTGTTGTTTTTTTAGCTACCTGACCACCCATGCTAACAAGGGTGGCTAACACTCATTGAAAGAGGACGACACACACCAGGCACCGTATGTTAGCCCTTCTCCATGGATTTTCTTAGTCAGTGTTCACAACTCCATGAAGTATGTTCTACCATCATTCCCCCTTTGAGATGAAGAAGTCAAGTTTCAGTGGGATTGCTTGGCTTGTCCAAGGTCCCACTACTAATATGAAGAAAAGCCACATCACCAACCCAAAGAGGGAATTGGTGCCTTCTCCTCCTGAAATTTCATTTTCCAATCATTCTGCACCTCAGGGATGAGAAAGGGGCAACTCCACATTCTGTGTGAAGCTTGTGCACAGCTCACGGTAAGCCTGTGTCCACAGAGAGCTCTGCCCATTCAACCATACCACTGGTCACTTTCATGAAGAAAGGACATTGCTACTTACATACCAAAGACACAAACTGAATGGATCTGGAAGCTCCCTTGACACTGAGGGTAGAAAGTAGGATGTGAAATCCAGGTTCTGCTCTCTGTAGAATACTCTTTCTTTTGCCATTCTTAGGCACATTGAAGCTCTGAACCTCTCAGGATAGACTTTGATCTTCCTGTCTTTTACCAAGCCTGAAATTGACCCAATCCCATTTAAAACACTCATTATTTTTCTCCCAGCTTTCTGAATAAGTTAAATATCAAACAAGCAGAATATTGTTTTTCTTGCTAAACACTTAAGTAAAGATGAACTATTTAACAGGTGAAGGAATGTTATAATATTATGTAACAAGACCCATAAATCATGGTGCTGTTATTCTTCTTAAATTACATATTGTTTCCATTACTTGACGCTTTATATCATTCAATGGTTTGGGACAGTGTTGCCTGCAGACAGCTTGGTATGGAATATTCAGACAACCAGATCTCACCCATTAAAGTTCAATGTTCACTTTGGGGGGGGGACATTACATTAGTTTTGAAATAAAGGGGAGTGGGTCCTTTCCCCTTTTTCTTATTTATTTTATTTTTTTAAGATTTTTAAAATTTATTTGAGACAGAAGGAGAAAGTGCAGTGGGGAGGGGCAGAGAGAATCTCAAACAGACTCTGCACTGAGTGCAGAGCTCAACACGGGGCTCGATCTCAGGACCCTGAGATCACGTCCTGAGTCATAGTCAAGAGTCCAAAGCTTAACTGACTGAGCCACCCAGGTTCCCCCTTATTTATTTTAAAATGGAGTTATAGCAGTAGTTTAAAGAATTGCAGCACACATACACACAACCTCATCCAGAATCATACCAACCCAGGGCGCTAGGGTGGCTCAGTCGGTTAAGCGTCTGCCTTCAGCTCAAATCATGATCCCAGGGTCCTGGGATGGACCCCTGCATCAGGCTCCCTGCTCAGTGGGAGCCTGCTTCTCCCTCCCCCACGCCTCCTGCTTGTGATTGCTCTCTCTCTCTATCAAATAAATAAATAAAATTTTTTAAAAATAGAACCATACCAACCCAGCAAGTAAGTTCATATTATTTTTCCCTTCCAGATGTACACATAATTTCACACATCTCCAATCCTATACATTTTCAATGCAGCTAAATAAAAAATACAACTTGTTTTTGTACAAACTATTAGCAACTGTTTCTTCCTTCTCCTTCCAGCATCCCCTAGGAGCCGAGTATTTACGTACATAACATCCTTTCTCAATATACATCCTTTTTTACTTCTTACAGTAACTCACCGAGGTCTTATTGTTTTTACAAATGCAAAAGTAAGCATATATATTGTCCTGTGGTCAACAGGTATCAGCGAACTTTTTCCATAAGCAGCCAGACCATAAACATTTTAGGCATTGCGGGTCACATGGTCTCTATGGCAACCACTCACTCTACATTAAATACAAAAGCAGTCTCAGACAACACACAGATGAATATATCCATGCTCCATTAAGACTTCACTCGTGGATGCCAAATGAGAAGTCAGACTACTTTCAGAGATCACAAAATATTATTTTTCTTTTGATTTTATTCAACCATTAAAAATGTAAAGGGGCACCTGGGTGGCTCAGTGGGTTAAAGCCTCTGCCTTCAGCTCAGGTCATGATCCCAGGGTCCTGGGATCAAGCCCTGCATCGGGCTTGCTGCTGGGCAGGGATCCTGCTTCCCTTCTTCTCTCTCTCTCTGCCTGTCTCTCTGCCTCCTTGTGATCTCTGTCAAATAAATAAATAAATAATCTTTAATTTAAAAAAATGTAAAAATCACCCTTGGTTTATGTACAGAACACACACAGGCAGGGGGCTATTGTTTGCCAACCCCTAACCTAGAACAAAAGCACTTGGAGATCGGAAGAACCTTTAAAAGGTTCTGTTTGGAATGGCTAAAATCAACAAGTCAGGAAACGACAGATGCTGTCGAGGATGCAGAGAAAGGGGAACCCTCCTGCACTACTGGTGGGAATGCAAGCCAGTGCAGCCACTCTGGAAAACAGCACGGAGTTTCCCCAAGCAGTTCAAAATAGAGCTATCCTGTGACCCAGCAATGGCACTAGTGGGTATTTACCCCAGATACAAATGTAGAGATTTGAAGGGGCATGTGCACCCCAATGTTTATAGCAGCAATGTCCACAATAGCCAAACTGTGGAAAGAGCCCTGATGTCCATCGACGGATGAATGGATAAAGATGTGGTGTGTGTGTATGTATGGGGGTGGAATATTATGCAGCCATCAAAAATGAAATTTTTGGCATTTGCTATGACATGGATGGAACTAGAGGTAGTAGTATGCTAAGCAAAATAATTCAATCAGAGAAAGACAATTATATGAGCTCTCTGATATGAGAAATTTGAGAAACAAGACAGAGGATCATAGGGGAAGGAAGGCAAAAAGGAAACAAGATGGGACCTGGGAGGGAGACAAATTATAAGAGACTCTTAATCTCAAGAAACAAACTGAGGGTTGCTGGTGGGGAGGGGAGTGGGAGGGATGGGGTGGTTGGGTGATGGACATGGGGGAGGGTGTTGCTATAGTGAGCGCTACGAATTGTGTTAAGACTGATGAATCATGGACCTGTACCCCCTGAAACAAATAATACATTATATGTTAATTTTTTAAAAAAGGCTCTGCTTGAGTTGTTTCTCCTCTCATGGGCAAAGAATCCAATGCTTCCCAAAGAAAGCAATCATCGGCGAGGACCTAGTAAAGACTAGACCCCAGATACTCTGACTCCTCGTTCAGTGCACTTTCCACCAAAAGGCACTGCTTAAAATAAAAGCAAATAAGAGGCCAATTAAAGAAAGAACTATAAGCGCTGCTCAGCATTGCGCCCAAAGCCTAGAACACCCCGTGCCGTCCGCTCAGCCTGTCGCTGCTCATGCAGACAGCTCCTGGCACGCTTTCAGAGGGCTTGAGAAATGATAACTGCTTCAGCCGAAATAGTTCCAAGAAACAGCACAGTGACTTTTGCTCTGCTACTTGCTTGCACTACTACAATTTAACTCCTCTCCTGCCTGAGTTGTGAAATCGGGAAAAGAAGGAAATCGACATTTGCCATTTTAGCTTTTATGATTGTTTTTCACTTTTTAAACCAATGGGACCAGTTTTTAAATATACTGCAACCAGCAGGCAGGGCAGATTTTGTTTTTTCCAGGTAATCGCTAGCAAAACCCTTGGCGACACACCAACCGCAGCAGAACAGTGTCATTTTCTCCCTTCCTCCCGACTCCCGGAACCCCCATGTTTTGCTTGCCTCTGTTGATCCGGTTTCTACTGTCTCAATAGGAATAAAACTTCACTAGCTAGAGGCGGTGGGGCCATTGCCCCGAAAGCAGCAACTGAGATCAGAAAGGCAAGTGAGCCCACACCCTCCGTGAATCAGACATTCTGGAAGCTGGACCAGATAGAGAGCATAGTGCTGTGTGTGTGCGTGCGTGCGTGTTTGTGTGTGTGTTCACATGCACATTTCTGTGCTTGTGTGCATGTATAGAAAGTAGAGACAGGGTTAAATTCTTCAGGGAAGGGGGACAGAAGAAGCCCGGCAGAGCTGAGAATATTGGAAGAGAAAGCTACCTGAGCCCTACGTTTCATCTTGTCACGTGGGATGGGAAAAGGGCATCGTGCACGTTTCCTCTTCTCTGAAGCATTTCCTCCACCCGGCTCCTCCTTACTTCCCTCAGCGTCTCTCTGGCCTGGCTGCCCTGAGTCATCCAGTCCGGACAAAGGGCCTTAGGGGCCACGTCATAGCGCCAGCCCAGCCCCCTCCTTTGCAGTCTGTGCACATGCGGCACGTGCGTAGTGGTGAGGTCTGAACAAATGCATGAGTGTCTGTCGGGCTGCCCTGCTGGTCCGGGAGCCCCCGAGACCGGGGACTATGATTACTTTCCCATCACTGTACACCAGCACCTAGCCGAATCCCTGACACACAGCAGCAGAGATGGCTAAATGCTGTGGAGTGAATGAACTGGTTCCAGAAAAGAAAAAGAAAAGAAGAAAATTCAAAAGTACGAACCAATGCTTTTTAATGGAGATTAAATGTCGGTCACATAAGGACCTAGTGCCCCAATGGGAGTCCAGTTGGATCTCCAGAAAAACAGGAACGAAGAGCGGTATGGCCAGAGAGAGCCCTGAGCTCCTGGGGGAGGCTCCTTGAGACCAGTGAACCAGAGTTCATTTGCATAACGGATGTGCTCAGCCTGCAAGAGCCCTTGGCTTTCCCAAGACCCTGAGACTTCCTCAGGGCTATGAAGTCTACTCAATTCTTTGAAGGTACCTTAGGTGAGACTTTCAGAAGTGTCTACAGAAGCAAAACAATTAGTACAATTAGAAAGTCAGAGATGTACCTACAATACACCGTCTGTCATCCAGGTTGTTCATCCAAAAAATGGACAACATTACCATCTTTGTCCCTTATCCCCCTTCAACTTGGAATGTTGCCAGGCAGATTTTGTCTGTTGTGTTATTCAGGCTTTCATAGATAGATAGATAGATAGATTGATTGATTGATTGATTTTTACAATTTTCAACATTTATTGAGTATTTACTATGTGGCAGGTACCAAGCTGAGCTCAATGGAGTAAACAAAGAGGAAAAATAGAAAGGCTGTTCCAGGAAGCTTGGAGTCAATTGGAGGAAGTGGAGGAATTAAGGGATCCATTTATATTTAATAAAAAGTTAAAAATAGTTTTATTAGACATCTATTAAATGACAGGCACAAAGAGAGAGTAGAGTGAATGAATTAGTCAGGCCCACAGTTTAGTGAAAAAGATGAGCAACCATGGCAGCAACCATCAGCATTATCTGTGGGAAACCATGGTTGCAATAAATGACAGTCAGGCACAAACACTTGGCTTTGCACGGGGGCCAGAGAATCGAGCACAGTATGAGTTCTTAACTCGACCTTGAAGAATGAGTGAAGTCCATGGCAGTGGTGGGGGGAGGGGGAAGAGGGTGGGCATTGGGGAGGTAGGACCTTATGGACTGAGTATATCAGCTGGGTAAGGACCTGAGCCTAAAATGTTAACATTTCAAGAACAGCAAGCATGAGTGGAATTAGAGTAAAGCCAGCAGCAAGAAGGGATGCCATGCTAAAAATAAAATTGATAATAGACCCCATAAGCCCCAGAGAGCAATGGAAAGCCCTGCAGCCAAGGAATGTAAGGCACATACTTGGGTTTAAGAAGGATGCCTGGTCCCTGAAGGAAGGAGAATAAGGATGGGATGAATATTTTGACCCCCCTTCCCACGAGTCCAACAGGACCAAGCCCAAAAGGAGGCCACCATGCTTCAACTGCTAGGGCTGGTGGAAGGACATCCGGAGGCCAGAGAAGCCAGTCTGCATGGGGTAAAGGAACAGAGCAAGGCAGTAAGTGACATGTGTCCCAGATGGCGACCTCCTTGAGAACAGGGATTATGCCATATTGACCCATGTGTCACATTGTCTTGCAGAAGAGGGAGGTGAGCTCCCTGGGAAGGCTCACCCTGGAAGCTTCTGAAAACCGAGCCAGCACAGGCTTGGGGAGGAACATGTGCAGAGGGCGTGGGTGGAGGTATCACCCACTGCATTTGTCTCCTACGTGGGGGAGCCAAGACCTCCCCACTGCCATCTGCGTAATAACCCTCTGTGCATTTCAAAGCACTGCCCCACATTCGCTCACTCAGGACTGGCTTTCGGAACAGATGTTGATGGGGAAGTCCTGCTGAAATGACTACTCACGAGAGAGCACGCTGGAAAGAGAAGCCAGGCTAGGAGGGAAATGAGGCAAAGTTAACATCGCTGCAGCTCCGGAAAGAAAGGGTCTTTCATGGCTGACAGGTGTGTGACATTCGCAACTCGGGGGTTTCTTAACAACGACTGAACTCCAAAGCATTCCTACTTGCCCATCAAATAAAATCTGAAAACAAATGAATTCCACAGGTCTTAGATACACACACATACACACACCAGTCATAGCTATCAAGATAATCGGGTGTTGCATTTTACATTGAGCCCTATTTCTGAATTGAGAAAGATTCCCCTATCATGGTATTCACGATGTACTCTATTGTTTTTCGAAACTGCTGTACGGTAAAATATAGGTTGGAGTGTTAAAATAACAAATGCAATCATGCAAGTGCCATGTCCCTAGGCACTCATCCAAAAGCCAAGGACTATTCAAGGACCTTAGTCAAAAGATTACAATGTAGCTGAAGCCCTAGGATATACTGAATATAAATTATTAATGTATTGATTTTAAGGGTTAGCTAAATTCTTACTAGAGTGCTTTTAAAGTTGAACAAGCTCATGGCATAAGCCTCAGTCATATAAAAACAACCTGGTAAAATATTATAAAACATGGTAGGGAATAATTTGGTCTTAGTTCTGTGTATAGTAGCACTTAATTGATGATTGGTCTCCTGGGGCCCTTTGGCTGTTTTGTTCTACAACAAAACAAAACAAAACCCCACAATTCTTGCTATGTGGTCAGGAGCATTTTCTAGATTCTCATTTCTACTTCTTACTATCTCACTCTTTCTCATACCAGTATTTTCTCCTCAAAAAACAAACCACCTTGTCATTTCCTAGCAAATGCCCTCCCGGAATGAGGGAACCCAGTATAATGAATTAAACTTGACCCAGGAGTTATCCATACAATTATAATCAGAAGCACATCAACTCACATATGATTATTTTTACAATTCTTGAATATTTTCACCATTTATAATTGTTGATATACATCAACTTTTTATAAAAGTTACACCCTTCACGCTCCCACCTGAAAAAGAAAGTCTCGCGGCCCTCACGCCAGCATTCAGTAGTATCCCCTTTTAATCTTTGCTAATTTCAAAATAACACGCATGCTCATTTGAAAGCGGCATATGATTATCATGTTTATCGTATTTTTTCGATTTTGAGTGATGCTGAACAGACTCTAGCCTTTCTGTCCCTCTTACGTGATTTTTCTGCAGCGGTTCTTTGTCCTGTTTTGGTTGTGTTTGCTATTGTTCCAGTTCTTGTTGTTGCACAAAAGAAACTAGACAGTGGGAGGGATGAGACAGGGTGGGAGCACCTAAGGTTTTGAACTCCATGCATGTCAACTCTGTGATTGACTCATTCATCCTGCAGACATTCACTGAACGCCAATACGTATTAGGCACTGTTATCCCAGCACTGGAAAATACAGCAGAAAATGGCTCTTCCTCCTACAGAGCCTGCATTCAAGTGCTATTGGCCATATCTACTTATGTTAAGCTATCAATACGCTGCTATCTGTTTTGAATTGGCATTACTTATGTGATGACATCACTCAAAGTACCCCAACCTCAGGTCACAGCCCTGGTTCATGCTGGACACATCCCCAAGATACCTACACACTCACCCTCATTTTTTTTAAAGATTTTATTTATTTATTTGACAGAGAGAGATCACAAGTAGGCAGAGAGGCAGGCAGAGAGAGAGGAAGGGAAGCAGGCTCCCCGCTGAGCAGAGAGCCCGATGCGGGGCTCGATCCCTGGACCCTAAGACCCTAACCTGAGCTGAAGGCAGAGGCTTAACCCACTGAGCTACCCAGGCGCCCCTCACCCTCATTTTTTTTTTTTTTTAAACCAGCCACCACTCCAGACTGCTCACCGTCTTCCCAAATCTTACACAAATCAGTTACACAGACCTCCAACTGCACTTCTGGAAGATTTTACACAAAGCTCCCACAATCCTTCCTCTGCCAAAGCAAACCACTGAGCAAGATCAGTCCTCCGAAAGTGAAGCCTCCGTACAAGTCAAAGCAGGAGAGAGTCTGTGCTTTACTAATTTAGCAAAAACAGTAAAACAAGTCAGAAACTGGTTTTATTCCAAGGCAGCTGGGGGCACAGAGTCTGACCATAAGAGGCCATAAGGGTCCAGTCCCATCCAAGCACCCCCAAAGAATTCCAGAGCTTCTCATTCAGACCGGACATGTTCTGGGCTCCCCAGTAAGGGGTCACTATGACACTAGGTCTGGGAATCCTCTTGTTCCAGAATCCCTGAACCCTGAGTATTCCTCTAAAGAAACAAGGGGTGTGTGTATGTGTATGTGTATGTGTATGTGTATGTGTATGTGTATGTATATGTGTAGGTGTATTTGTATGTGTATGCTTATGTGTGTATTGTATGTGTGTATATGTGTGTGTGTGTCTATGTGCATGCGTGCGTGTGTATATGTGTGTGTGTCTATGTGCATGCGTGCGTGTGTGTATGTGTGTGTGTGTGTCTATGTGCATGCGTGCGTGTGTGTGTGTGTGTCCGTGCACGAGCACAGGCATGCATGTCTTCTAACTCCACTTCCTCCATCAATTACAAGATCCTGCCCAGCCCCTGTCAATTCTTTCTGCCTCTGACATGGCTCCATCCCACCTTCACTCCATGCTCCTTTGACATCTCATATCTGCATCGTGTACGTGAGAGGGGCGTGTATTCTCCTCCTCCTGCTGCCTGAGCCCAACCCAACCAACCACCCCGTTCCTGCCCGCCTCACCGGCTCCTTTGTCCCTTTGCCTCCTCCCAGCTGCCTCCATCACCTAAATCCCCTGCACTGCGGGCCATCTCTCTGTAATGCAGACCTCTCCTCTCTCACCTCTTTCCTTGAACACTTTGCTCTCCCTGGGAAAGACACCCCCTCTGCTGGGCTTTTCTCACTCCCTAAGTTCCATTGGCTCAGGTGGGTGTGTTTGGCTTTCTCGGTGAATCCCAGGGCTGCCTCTAGAAAAATGATCCTCTCCCATCCCATTTGTGTTCGTCAGTGAGGGCAGTGGTAACTAAGCACAGCAGGCTCTGGAGCTTCATGGACAGACATTTATTTGCTCACAGCTCTGGAGGCTGGAAGTCCAAGATCAAGGCGTCAGCAGGGCTGGTTTCTCCCGAGGCGTCTCTCCCTGGCTTGCAGATGCCGCCTTCTCCCTGGGTCCTCATGTGGTCTTCCCCCGTGTCTGTCTGTGTCCTAATCCCCTCTTCTTAGAAGGACACCAGTCCTGCCAGATTCGGGCCCATCCCTATGACCTCATTTAACCTTAATTAACTCTTTAAAGACCCTATCTCCAAATGCACTCACATGTTGAGGTCTGAGGGCTTAGGACTTCAACATATGAATCCGGGGGGACACAAGTCAGCCCGTAACATTATCTGTGGCTATGACACTTATCAAGGTGTTTGTACATTGTACCCAGGGTGGCCACAGTCCAGACCTCGCTCCATTCTGTGTGGATTCCCACTCCCTCCCCAGCTCTCCCTGGAGGCCATCTTTGTTCTTGTGAGCCTCCAAACTCCTGGTCTTTGCTCTCACCAGGACCTTCAATCACTCAACTTCTTTATATATCTAGCATCACTTTACCCCCTCCAGCTTCACTGCCCCCCTGTTGTCTCCAGAATCCACCACCAGTCCTCCATGTCCCGCCTTCCTGTATCGCTCCCACCGGTACAGTATGCAGCCTGAAAGACGCTCTAGCTCTTCTCTTGTTTATGACCGGGCTCCATTCTGAGCCATTACGATCTGTCAATGCCCGTGCCAAGCTTTCCCTCTGCCAAGGTGTATCATTTCCTCCACCTACCATTCTACCCCCAGTCTTCCCTCTCTCTCAGAGAACTTACCCCCGACCTGGTCAGAGGAAGTCGCCTTCTGACCCCACCCACCAGCCATCGGACCCATCAGATACCTGCCTTAGCGATTCCTAAAAGAGACACATCTGTTAGAGAGCCCTCGGTCCCTGAGTCATAAGACTGGGTAGAGCCGGAGCCCCCCTAGGCACCACGGCAACCCAACCGGCCACCAGACCCCTGTGATGGGAGAGTGGGGAATGTGAGCAGCTGGGGCCCATTCCCCAGCTGCCGTGATGTCAGCTCCCACTTCCTTCAGTTGGGTTCCCGTGCCATCAAACAAGTCCCTCTGTACTCAAGCTGAGTAGGTTTTTGTTTCTTGCCACCGAGCCGTCCTGACTAAGACACCTTTCAACACAGCTGCCGGATTGTCCCTGCCGCCCACTTTTTCATTCTTTTCCTCCACCGGAATCTGTTTGCCCATTTGTCTCTGTTGCCACAGTCACACCGCACACACAGAGCCTTATTTTTCACTTGAACAAATGCTGCCTGGCCGGGTCCCAAAGAGAACAAGCAGCAACCTCATGACTTAATCACACAACAGGTGAGCCGGGCCGTGCCAGCGTTTACAAAAACTTGTCTCAGACCTGCTTGGGTCCTTGGCCAGCGAGAGTTCCCTGACTGCAGACCAGGCTGCTTGCATTAATTTGTGGACAATCTAGATGTTCCCGGCACCCCTGGCCCGGGGGGCAGCAGCGGGGGGCGCTCGGCTAGTCCTACGGAGATAGAGGGGTGGGGGGTAAAACGGGTTTGAGTGAACATTCTTCCTCTCAAATCACTTAGAACTTCAGCATGAGATTAATGGTTTCCATGGCAACTGATAAGCCCCAGAGCCTCCAGAAGACTGGAGTTTTCTCAGAACTCCTCAGGACACGAGGACCCTCGAAAGTGGTGAGACCTGCCGGAGGGGGCCAAATTTCTCCTCTCAGCTTGGGTCAAAAAATAAACTCTCTCCTGCCCATTTCGGGACTGTTTGTACAACAGTCTCTCCTGAGGAAGAGATCCCCTTCTTTCTCTGGGTGGTTTTCTGATGCTACCTTATTCTGTTGTTCCTAAAGGTAAGAAGCTCCTACAGCTTTTCTGGAATTTTACGTCGAGTGCGACAGCTTGGGATAGGAACGAAGGCTGTTCCAATTGATTTCATTTGTTTCTGCTCCTTCTCTCTTGCGCGTGCGCTCGCGCGCTCTCTCTCTCTCTGCCTCTCTCTCTCTCTGCCTTCCCTGCTCCCGCCCTTCCCCCAGCCCTCATCTACTTTCAGATAAAACATCAGATATCATGCAGTTTGTGGACTTGAATGCATCCTTTTAGGAATACTTCCCAGTGAAAAAGGCCACACTCTGGCAGGCATCCAGTCCTAACAAATGGCAAGTGCTTTTCCCCTTTGGACAATATGCCCAGCTCCGAGAGCCACAACTCATGTTACCCGGTGACACCCACCGCAGCCACTTCGCCGTGGCCCGTTCTTTGAGGGACCACTATGTGAAATAAAGGCTCGCGGGCCACATGAGAAGGGGTAAAACATTCCGTCTTTGTTAGCTTTCTTGTTTTGTTTCTCGGTTGATTCACAGAAACGGTGGTGACTAAATGTACCGGAGAGCTGTTATAGCACATTTTCTCATCAGTGTGAGTAAGAAATAGAGCAAGAATTCTGGGAACGTGGTTTGTATTACACCTATTGTGCTTGGCTTCACATGACCACCACCGGGCATTGGCACGACTCGAGGAGGAGAAGAAGCAGGGGGTGGGTTGGTCCCAGGCAAACTTGGTTTGAGTGGCCCATCGCCCACGCATTGGTAACCATGAGCTGTGTTAAGATTCCTTGTCCCAGTTTGTAAATCTGTAGATTTTCTTTTCAACCTTATATGCCATCTGGGCTTTCTTCTGTGATATTTACGATTGCTTTGTCAGTTTTGGTTAAGTAGTTTGGAGTTTTAATTTTCAGTAACAAGAGATATCTTTGAAATGTCTTTATTATTGAAAATCCTGCAAAAAAAAATAATTTAGGTATGGTGAGTAAGACAGCTCCTTGCTTGCTTTTTTTTTTTTTTTTTTAACCATCAAAACAGCTCTCTCTTAATTTCATTTTTGAGGATCTGAGGATTCTTAGGAATGCAGCTATAGCTTTGTTGCAAAACAGAGTGTACCACGAAATCTCAGTTAACCAGATGTCCTTTCCTGGTTAAGCAAGCATTCGATGTACTATATGTACGGAGGACTGGGCTAGGGGTCAGGACACCTGACAATTAGGGCACCGCTGCTGGTGGAAATATTCCTTGCAGAGACTTTGTTCCTTTTGTTCTAATTCTCTGTGTGTCAAGTCACCACCTGCCCTTCTCTTTAGCACACCAAGATCAGCCCACTGGGAGGAAAGGCCTTGGGCAAATGACTGGCCCTGATTTTCAAGCCATGTTCCTTCGGTGGGAAATAATTAATTTCATAGAGAGATAGTTCCAATATATTGTTAACTGAAATATCAGTTTGGAAAACAGTAAAAAAAAAAAAAAAATGTAACAGGTACACCCCAGGATTGGATCAGGGAAGGAGGCTGAGTGACAAAAGGAGAAAGTACAATTGACAGTTGCAATTATCCAGACAAGAATGTGGCTGGAACCAGCACACTGAAGAGGGTGGGAAGTATGCAAATTAATTGGATTTTGATTGGCTGACTTACAGGTCATTGAGATTTTTTTTTTAAGATTTTATTTATTTATTTGACAGAGAGAGATCACAAGCAGGCAGAGAGGCAGGCAGAGAGAGGGGGAAGCAGGCTCCCTGCTGAGCAGAGAGCCCGATGCAGGGCTTGATCCCAGAACCCTGAGATCATTACCTGAGCCGAGGGCAGAGGCTTAACCCACTGAGCCACCCAGGTGCCCCAGGTCATTGAGATTTTAACGAAGGTTTTATTAAAAACCCTGTTTGGCCTCAAGCAACCCTCTCATTCACATGCATGGACTAGATTCTACCCACTGCTATTTAAGAAGGAGTGGCCAATTTATTGTATCAGTCAGGATAGGCAAGTATATATACCTAACAACCAACCCCATCACCTCTGTTGATTCAAGAGCAAGTGTATTTCCCTCTCCCCGCACTGTCCAGCCCAGGTCAGCTCTGCAAGATCAGCCCAGGAAGCCGGCGGACTGACGGAGGCTCTCCCTCAACCCATGCTTCCATGAACGCCACCATGCTAGGAAGGAAATTTGGTGAATTATATCACTTTTGTTCACATTTAATTGCCAAAGCAATACCTGTTATATCAATCAGTTTGGTCAGCGTGAGTCAGTTCCCTAGATAATATTTCAGATACAATTCATTTTCAGGACCTAGGAATTTGAAGACTCCTTCAAGGGAATGACCCCAACAAGTAGGCAGTGTCAAGGAACCCTTAGCACTCCATGTTATTATGTCACACACATAGATATATAATGCATAGACATAGTAGATGCACTCGTGCGCATGTGGGTGTGTGGGTATAGACACATAGGTACACCTGTAAAAACCATAGACGATTCAGTTAAAATGCTTTTGGACTCTGGATGGACTCTATGAAAGAGTTATCCAAGGCAGAGTTGATAAAAAAGAAACAGAGACTTTGGAATCAGTCTTGGCTGTTACTAGCTCTATGACTCCCCAAGAAAAGTTACTCAGCTTCTTAACCTTAGCATCTCATCTGCAAAATGGATAAGAATATCTACCATGTGGCTATTGCAAAACACCTAGAAGCATAATGGAGAGTCAGCAAATGGTAGATGCTATTCAGTTCCTCTTGTTTGCAAAAAAATTAAAAAAAAAAAAAAAGTTTGGGCATTCTTTGCCTTGTCTTCTAAAACACAGTATATGTAAACATTCCAACTAACCCACATTTCTGATTAAAAGGATGCTGATTAATAAACATTTTGTTTAAAATGTATGTATGCTAGCATCCAAGAATACCTTCTCTGATTTCCCCCTACTGGGGCAACTCTGGCTACACTCTCCCACAATAATCGATTTTATTGAAATGTGGAGGATAGCCATTCTCCTCTCACTGGCTAAATTTTGGAATCGTGAACAAATTTCAACTTCAAGAGTTATTTATACACTACCCTAAAGCATTTGACTTGGACACAGAGTGTTGAGTCAGATCTTAAGATCAGTCAGCAGTGTGCCAATATTCTACTCGAAATTGTCTAAGATGTTAAAAGATTCTGCATCCCATGGTATGACCCACTAATACTTTTATTTAATTTCAATTAGTACTTGCTTAAAGTGTTAAACCCCCTTCATTCTATCATCCAAGCTGAACCCTCAGTTCCTTATCGCCACCTCTCCTCTACAATTCAGTAAGCAATGTATTTCGATTGCTGATTCCAGTTCAATCAGTCCATGGCTTTGTGGTGGTAAATGCCTAAGTCCATTGCATATCAATCATCACAGAGCACATCACCATACCACACTTATAAGAATATGGATTCCTTGATTCTCAAAATGATACATAAGAAGCAGATGCAAATTGTAAAACCTCCTGCTCTACAACCGTTATAGTGTTTGCTTCAGTTCCTGAAAACACAGATCTAAATCTGGAATGAGCATCTATCTATCCCAGTGAAGATGCGTGGGATCAACCTGGGGCCAAGGTTAGTAAGCCCGGACTATCCACTTGCCCGCTATGGGCCATCCTGGATTTCCTCAGTAAGTGGTCCATGGCTGATTTTAGTCTCTGATGTGTTTGTGGACAGGCAGAACAACTGTGAGTTGCATTTCTAGTTTATGAGAGCGATAACAGGAAACGTCTCTTTTCTGTCCTTAAGTAGTACATTTGTGACTATGATTATCTTCGTACCTATCCAAAAATTCTTATTACATTAAGAAGGAAATGTAGAGGTGCCTGGGTGGCTCAGTTGGTTGGGTGGCTGCCTTTGGCTCATATCATGATTCCCGGGTCCTGGGATCGAGCCCTGCAACAGGTTGCCTGCTCTGCAGGGAGCCTGCTTCTCCCTATTCCTGCCTCTCTGCCTACTTGCGCTCTCTTTCTATCTCTCTGTCAAATAAATAAATAAAAATATTTAAAAATTTTTAAAAAGAAAGAAATGTAACCTAAACTGGAAATGACGATGATCATAACATTAATGAGTTCAAACTTCATGTGAGCACGTGGAAATATTCATGAGTGTACATTGGCAACATCCAAATTACATCTAATAAGATGGTCAAAGACAGAAAGGTAATATCAGATGATTTATTTCTCCTGCCTCATGTGCTTTTTCTCTTTTTCAGTCCCTGACTCTTCCCAACTGGCCAAATCAAGCCATTCTGTTCGTTTGATAATTTTTGATAATGGCTGCCCGTGTGGTCCATTGGTCATTAGTTAGTTTTTTTTGGCTGGTCGGAGATCTTGCAGGTGTGATACGGGGTCCTGTTCCCTCTGCATTCTTTTTGGTCTTCCGGGTGGAGCCAAGGAAGATCCCCACAATAAAGTGCATTCACACTCATTTGCTGACTAGCACCCCTGTGTCTCCTCACCAGATTAAATCTGTGGGCTTGGCAGAGATGTGTCCTGGGTCAGCTGCTTTCTAAAGAACAAAACAAATGCCTTAGGCTGGGGCATCTGGGTGGCTCAGTGTTTAAGAGTCTGCCTTCAGCTCTGGTCATGATTCCAGGGTCGTGGGTTCGAGCCCCGCATCCAGCTCCCTTGCTCGGCAAGGAGCCTGCTTCTCCCTCTCCCTCTTCTGCCACTTCGCCTCCTCTTGTTCTCTCTCTTTCTCTCTGTGTCAAATAAATAAATAAAATCTTATAAGAGAGAGAGAGAAAAGAGAAATGCCGTAGACTGGCCATGGTGTAGGGTGACCCCTCCAGCAAGGGTGAGGCTCACCCTCTCTTCAGTACCCCCCACCTTCTCTGCCCCTGGACTGCATTCATGCAACACTGAGCTCATCACTGTTCTGTCAAGCTGGATGTTGGAAACTCCCTGCTGGCGTACTGACGTATAAGATGCCTACCGACTCTCCCCCCACTAAATGACAGATCTCATTTAATGAAGGAAGTAAAATATTGTTGACACTTGGGGCACTCTGTAGGAGTCTATCATGAAAACAGATCTGAGCTAAACTCCTCAGCTATAAACCGGACTGACGACTGCTGACCCTGCCTTCTACGACCCAGTGTTCTAAGGATCCAGTGAATGAGAAGCTGTCAACCCTGCCCAAAGGACAGCTAGTATTATGGAGGCTTGAAACAAACAATATGCTTCAGCTGACTTTTCAAGCCAAATGTGCTGTGAATATAGAGAAGATCTACATGGCAGGGAGCTGAGGGGGGCAAAGTAACAGAATTACAAGATGGCGGGCCTCAAGATCCTTTCCTTTGGCATCTGCCTCTCCAGGAACCGGAAAACTCTGCCTTTGAAAGCGTACAATGCAAGGACAATCAAGGAACCTACCTCCTCCCCTCTCTCTCTGTTCCCCGCCCTCTGCCCTCCCCTCTCCCGACAACACAGAGAAACCATCCCAACTGCAGACCTTCCTGTTCTCAGCCTTCCCCTCCTCTCTGTTTTGTAAGAGACCCGAGCAGTGAATCTGTGTCTCCTCACATAGGCATCTGACAGGTGGTCCTCGAGTGAGCAGGACAGCCAGCAGGAGAGAAGAAAGGAGAAAAGAATACTCCCTGTAAATCATCAAAGAAGAATTGGGAGCGATTCTCCATATCACCTTCCATCCACAGTCCCCACAAGGTCCTACTGTGATGTTCCCGACCTTGGGGGCCAGTCTGGATTCTTCAGGAACTTCAGGAACCAACAAGGCATACGTGTCTGATACGAGGCCAGGTACAGAGACCATATGGCATGGACAATCCAACTTCTTCTTCTGTTCTGTGCTTTAACCCCCAGCACCCCTGAAGAGTTTGAAGCCATGGCCTCTGGGCCATGGGGAAGATGAGCCCATTTCCATCCTACCACTCCTTACCCAAGAAGAGGGCTTGACTCTAAGTAATACTGGCATTCTCTTCCCTGTTTTATTTTGTTCTCTTTGGGTGTGTAAGATAGGATTCAGACCCATGCATCCTACAGTAAAATGTAGGTGATTCACCAATAGCCAAGAATGGGTGTTTATGCCTAAATGCTGATCCCCAATGAAGTTATAGACCCCCATTCCTGAAACATCAGCCCAAAGAAGGAACGAAACTTTACAAGAAAGAACATGACACATAAAATGGGTCCCTGCCCAGAAGAGCTTACACACCAACTCCTATACAGGCAGGAGCGAAACATGTTTTTCCCATATGGCATGTTGCTGAGATCTTGCTCTTAATGGTATAAATCTTCGTAAATCCTCCAGATTGAAAGATAAATTGAGGGGAGCTGGTGTGTATACCAGGAGGCATTTCAGGCTGCCTGTGGATAATGTGACAAGCCCAGAGACTCATGCTCCGAGTAACTGCATGAAGGGTCCTGCCAGGAGGGGCAGGTGCTGCTGCTGTGAAGGATGTCCCCTTGGACTGTCCTCTCTGAGAGCCACTAAGCCTAGGCAGCCACCTGGCCCGGCCCGGCCCACAGCCTAGCTCCACGCATCTTCCCTTTCTAAGAAGAGCATGCCAGACAGGAGTTCTGTTGAGACCAGTCTTGAGTTAAGATCATGTTTGCAGCAAACTGGGCACACGCAGTCTATGCTCAGTGAATCTATCTTGCATGAGGAAATAAATTAACTAATGCACCTGCAGAAAACAGCCCTTTCTTACAGGACCAACATGAGATTCGTCCTTGGTCACCTTTATAAATGAGTGTCTTTCTTACAGTACACTCACCACGTGCGATCATTGAGTTGTCACGGGTCAAGCAGAAAGAATCTTAGATACCTGCTAGTCTGTCCATTTCCTCTTCCACAGAAGAAACCTGATGGATTTCACCAAGCAGAGAACGTCTTCATTGTTTGCCAGAAGAGGACCCCAGTAACCTGAAGACAAACAATGTCCACAAGCCAGCATAAGGACCACAGAAAATCTGGCTGGGCCTGTTGATGGTCTTCGGTATTCAGGTCTTTGGGTTGTAAATCCCTGTCTTGTGGTAAATTCTATAAGGTTAGAGAGTATATTCATAGGTGAAGAAGAGATCAGTTTGTATTTAGGGGGTAGGGAGTAAAGATACACCTAGCATCAAGCATTTCTTTTAAATTCCTTTTACTTTAAAAAAAAAAAAAAAGATTTATGTATTTTAGAGAGAGAGAGAGAAGCAGTCTCCTCACTGAGTGTGGAGCCCTACATGGGGCTCAATCTCATCACCCTGAGATCATGACCTGAGCTGAAATGAAGAAGCGGTCACTTAACCAACTGAGCCACCCAAATGCCCATAAATTTCCTATAAGCTTAACATTCACTGAGTAGCTCTTATGTGTAACGTGCTCTGTTAGGGACTCCAGAGGGATCCAAGGGTGAATTCAATATCCTTGCCCCCAGAGGCTCTTGATTTCATGAGAGGACAGACAAGAAGGTACAAATGATCCCAGTACACCCTGACACAGGGTAGACTGGGGCTCCCACTATAACAGAGGAACAAGGCTCCGAGAGCAAACAAAGCAGAGGGATGTGGGCCCAACAGGTAGAGAGGGAGGACACCACTGGGCTTGAAGCATGGATGGACAGTCCACAGGCAGGTGGAAGAAACCGAAGGGACTGCACGCGAAGGAATTAGCTAAAGCAATGGATGGAGAGAAGTTTTGTTTTTTAAGATTTTATTTATTTGACAGACAGAGATCACAAGTAAGAAGAGAGGCAGGCAGAGAGAGAGCGAGAAGCAGGCTCCCTGCTGAGCAGAGAGCCCGATGTGGATCTCGATCCCAGGACCCTGAGATCATGACCTGAGCCGAAGGCAGAGGCTTAACCCACTGAGCCACCCAGGTGCCTCAAGAGAAGTTTTTGGTTTTTTTTTTTTAAGATTTTACTTATTTATTTGACACACGGAGAGAGACACAGTGAGAGAGGGAACACAAGCAGGGGGAGTGGGAGTGGGAGAAGCAGGTTTCCCGCCAAGCAGGGAGCCCGATGCAGGGCTCGATCCCGGGATCCCGGGGCTCATGACCTGAGCTGAAGACAGATGCTTAACGACTGAGCCACCCAGGTGCCCCAGAGGGGAGTATTTTTTTATTTTGCTCCAACCGATGTTGGACACTTTATAGTAGAAGCATTTATTACTCATAGCTAGCCAGGGAATTAGGTTCTTCCATTTTCTTTTCCTTGGGAAGATTAATAACGAGCCAAGTAAGGGTCAAGATTATATAACAATATGGGGCAAAGCCAGGATTTAAACCCCCGAGTGGCTGACTCCACTGTCAGTGATTTTTGTACCTCAAGAGGCCACCTTCCAGGGAGGAGGGAGACAGCGGGCATATTCCAGGGACATGAGCTCCGCGTGGCTGGTTTCTGGAAACCAGGGGAGGAAACCCACTTGAGGGAGGGAAGGAACTGATAAAGGAGGGAGGCAAGCAGGCGGAGAACGGGCTCAGGGCTTTGTGACTGCTCCTTAAGGCGGAAGAAATTAGGATGAGTCTCAAGACTCAGGGCCGAGCGGAAATGGGGTTCAAGTTAGCAGATGTGATCGTGGAGCAAGATGGCAAAGAAAAGAGATGACACAGTGAGAGGACAGGTGGAAGGCTTAGCCTTGGAAAGAATAAAAACCGGTTCTTCCCCAGAGCCTGGGGGAAGGGGGAAGAGAGGGAGACAGGATCTCTGCTAAAAGGCAAAAGGGAAGAATGAGGTCCTGGCAGCCCGCAGGGCTGGATTTCTCAGCCAGTCCTGGGGACGAGGTCGGTCCCGGGGAGGCGAGGCGGGCAGGGTCAGGCAGGGCTGGAGCCGAGTGGAAAAGATTCGGAGCAGCTGTCGCGGCAATCTGATAGGGAGCTAAAAATGGAGCTCAAGGAAGATGGCCGAGGGCACAGAGTCCGACGGCAGCAGCGGGCCGTGGGTCCGATGACTTGGAGAGCTTGGAATCTCCTCCACAGAACTGGGATCGGTCTGGGATCAGGAGGAGATGAGAAGACACGCTGGAAGGAGAGGTGGGGAAGGGAATGGGAAACGTTTGAGAACTCAGCCGGAATGTTTCCTGGGCCACCGAGGAATCCAAAGGCAACAGGGAAGAAGGGAATAGATGCCACCAGAGTGGGTCCAAGATGCCCCAAAATGGGGAGGGTTCCAGGGACCCCAGCACTGGCCAAGAAGAGGTTCAACAGGAGGGAGGGAGTGGGACCACGGAGCACACGGGTTGGGGAGACCGAGGGCATTTCAGAGATGCAGACTCCAAAGGTCGCGCCTCCTGAGGGGTGAGGAGGTCCAGGGTGTGCTTGAGCACTGTGGAGAGAGATGCAGCCTCCAGGAGGTGAGGGAGAAGGACGACCGAGGGATGCCCCACACGCTCGGCAGGGAGGGAGCAGGAGGAGGACCGGGAGACAGGTGCCGACGCCATCTGCCAAGTGCCCAGCAAGGGGATGGCTGAACGCCTGCTGGACACGTTCAAAAGGGCGAAAGTGGAGTCACCTTAGGAAAAGGGAAGCTCAGCTTGATTTCTAGTGAAGTAGTGTCACAACGAGTGCTGTTTCCCACAGCACCCCGAAAAAGGTACGGCTTGTAAAAGAGGCTTCGCAGGCATCTCTCAAAACAGATGAGGTACCGTAGGAATCCACACAGTGCGGAAGGAGGTGACGGGCAGGAAAAGGGGGTGCAGTGCCAAGGAACAGTACCGTGGGGGCCACGGCAGGGGGGGCGGGGGTGGATTCAAAGCTGAGGTTCAGAATGAGAAGGCACCCACTCATCTGACACTCTGCCTTAAACAAAGCCAACCTCGCCATCTCTCTGGAGTCCGGAGCTCGACCCAAAGGGCATAGAGGCTGACCAGCCATATTCACAGCTGACATCCCAGACCCAGACCCTCCCACCCCCGTGGCTGGCTTCTTCATCAACTTCAACCCCAGCTTCACCTCCTTGACTTGAAAACAGGTTTGACCCCACCTGGCTTCCCCTTGGTCCTCTCTCCAACACAGCTTCAGACTCCCCTAGGATGTCCACACCAACCCTGCACGTCCTCGCCGGCTGCGAGAGAACGTCTGATAAGAGCTAGCATTTGGTAACGCTCAGGACATGCCCAGCACGGCTCAAGGAGGCCCTGAGGGTCATTTAGTTCCATCGTGATTCCTTTTCTAACATTTCCACCACAAACTGTCCCACTGCTGCTTGAATACCTCCAGAGTCCAGGAACTCACTCCCCATGATACGGTCTTGCTGCTAGATGGCTCTGTTGGAAACGTTCCCTTCCTGAATCCGTGCTCTCCCCTTCACAGTCAGGGAAAACAAACCACATTCCTTTTCCATCTGATAGGAATCTGAAGACAGCCATCATATTCCAACAAAGTCTCCTCCTTCTCAGGAGAAATAACTCCAATTCTTTACCTCTTCTCAGGTTCCCGCACCGTCCTGCCCACTCTGCACGAAATGTGGTCCCCAGCAGTGGGAACTTATAAACTTATAAAACAAACTTATAAAACGCCAGCTCTGTGCAGCCGCTGTCTAAACCCTCCGTGCATATAACCTCACTGAATCCTCACACCAGTACCCCGTGCTACTGTTGCTACTATTATTATTCCCACTATACAGATGAGGAGACTGAGGCTGAGAGCAGTCCAGAACTTGCCCCAGGCTGGTTCCGGCAGCAGCAGACCAAGCAGTCAAGTCCAGGCCATTGGATGTGCTCATAACCCCACGCCAGCAACTCTCAAACTTGGCTCCCATTGGAATCACCCTGGGAAGTTCTAAAAACTCCTGAACCTGGGATCCAGCCCTAAAGATTCTGCTTTAAATGGGCCATGGGTTATCGAGGCATCTGACCTTTTCAAAGGTGCCCAGGGATGCCAGCGAGCGGCCGGGCTTGACGACTATCTGCGGTGACTCCACAGCACCCCGGGGCAGTCTGGCCGCTGCAGGGTAGACTCAGATGAGACGGGAATGATGGAAATTTCCAAGCTCCCCTCTTGAAGGATAACACAGGGACAGGCCCAGACGTGGGTGACAAGAGCCAGCCTTGCAGGAAGGCTAAGTAAACAGTCACTCAGCTGGTGTGAGTTTGGAGGAACTGGGAGGCCCTCATTCTCAAAAAAAAAAAAAAAACGACAAGCAAAAGAAGGCACGAAAACCTCTCCTGACAGGACACTTGGCTACAAGGGCTTCTTCTGGAAAGGACTTTGACCACTGATGAAGCCCACCATGGGCACAGAGCCATCATTTTCTCAAAGCGACAGCTTCCTCTAGGATTGCCAACAGCCCAACCCGGGACCTCCCTTCAAGAGCTGGAGGCTAGAGAGGGGCCGCCCGTCCTTCCTGCCCCCTAACCTCCTGCGCGGACTTCATGAATTTGTTCGAGAAAGCGCTGGGGCTGTGGACACCGCAGCCTCGGGGCCCTGCCTCCCGGGGGTTCACGGGACACTCTGCACTGGGGCTCTCCTGGCCGTCTGCTCTTGGCTTTCCTGTCCCTCCCCGGCTACTCTTCTGCTGACCCTAAGCCCGGATCATTGCTTTTAAAGCACGAGGGGGTTTCATTGGTTAAAGACTGGCCTCCAGATGTTCTCTGGTTGTTGCTGGAAACTTCCATGTCTTTCGTCCCTTGGACTTGCTCTTGGCGGTACGGGCCACAGCGTGAGGGCACAGGATGGGGGCCTGAACCCTGATCCGCATACAGGGGTGTGGCTGCCCTTTTCCTCCCTTCCAGCTGCCCTCCCCCCTCCTCCCAGAACCAGCCCTGCAAACCCCAGACAGCCATGGCAACCTGAGTGTGCATAAAAGAGAAACTACCCTCACCCTCGAGCCCTATTAATATTTAATGCAAACATCTGAATGCAAATTGGCTCCACTTTTGTTTTATTCCTTTTCCTCCACATCCCTCTCTAATGTGGACTGCCTTTCTTGCAGACAGAGCGAGGTGAGTTGCTTCCCTCTGTCAGAAACAGGAAGACCCACCACTGCAGAGAGCAGCGTAGAGACAGGACTGAGTATGGTTGGAGCAGATCTGAGAGCTCCAGACTCCATATTTTTAGAATTATTTCCCAAAGAGAGTGCATCTCAGGGACACTGACTCTCTGTGGAGGTCACAGTGACTTCTGGGAGTCTCAACCCCAGTGAGGAATTATGCAAACAGGGATAGAATATTAGTAGCCTGGAAGACCCTAAAAATAATCTGCCCCCAAACCTGTAAATCCTCTTTTTCTACCGCTAAGAAACAGCAGATGGTTCAGCGGACAGATTTGTTCCCAGCCTTCTACAGTCTATGAACCAGGCTATTTCCTGGTCTGTGTTGCAAGACTGAGAGGTTCACAGGGCTTAAAAGGGGAGTATTAAATTTTTAAAGGAGCGCAAGAAAGGCAAATGTTGATATAGACATGTTTAATTGCTTGGGATGGCAAAAGAATAAATAGGTACTTGAAGAATAAGAAAATTGAACAGATGTGGCGTATATTAGTGAATTACTTTCATTTCTTGGGACTGGCTAGAGGCAGTATTTTTGCAGAGATGGAAATGACAACAAAGAAGTAGCTCCAGGCTACTTTTTTTTTTCTTTTTAAAGATTTTATTTATTTATTTTTCAGGGAGAGGGAGAGTGCGCAAGCACAAGCAACGGTAGTGGCCGGCAGAGGGAGAATCAGGCTCCTTGCTGAGAAAGGAGCCTGACACGGGACTCGATCCCAGCACCCTGGGATCACCACCTGAGCTGAAGGCAGACACGTAACAGACTGAGCCACCCAGGCATCCCAAGACTGTTGACTCCTGATGCATTGTTTTTGTGCGTCTCTCTGGGCTTATACTTGTGCCTGCATGCAGACACCGGTCTGGGAGCTGAAAGTAGTTCCTCTCTCATGGAAAGGCTGTGTGTTTGAAGAAACAATGGACCTAAGGAACAGGGGCCAGAGACCAGATCTGGTAACGGAGTTCTTCCTCCATCCTCCCTAAACATCTATGCGGACAAAGATGTAATAATTCTTTGGCAACAGCTTTCTCGGGTATCCAGAGCAAAGAGATTTAGCCAGACAGGCTACAGGGCACACCCAAGGTCACACAATGAATCAGCGAAGTAAGCCATGCAGAGGATCTCCTAGCACTGACTGCTCTCCCCAGCTCAGGTAGTCACATGTTCACGCATTCATGGCAGATGCTGATTACCCACCGGCACGAGCCTGGGATCCTGGTGGAGGACCTCACCTTCCAAAGGTCCCTCAGAAGGGTTCCCCAACAACACCAAGCTAGGAAAACAAAACCAGGCAAAGAGACAGAAGGCCAGGAGAAGGACAAAATGAGGCAGCGATCCAGAGGGGATTCTCAGATTGTTGGAGCTAGAGGCTCATTTTTAAATCAGAAAAGATAATCAGTAACCAAGGCGATTAATGCAAATAGGAACTGAATGGACATTCTTGATACTTTTTTAATAAGAAGTGAGGGAGGGGAAAATAAAACCAAAACACCTCGACTTATTAACCATAGTAGAAGGGATTGGGGGCTGACATGTGCAAAATACGGGCACGTCCGTGGAAAGGAGAGGATGTCTGAAAAAGGAGGCTATCTAATGGCATCAGTGAGAATAGGTGACACTTCTTTCCACTGGAGGCTCCTTGTACAGCAAGACCCAGCTGACAGGGTGCCTAACTCAAGCTCTGAGAATCATGGAAACAGCAGATGCCAATCTTTGGTGAGGACCTCTTTCCTCTGTGGTGTCGTGGAATCACACCAGGTCGCCAGACATTATTTGAAATTCTACATCATCAAGATCCTGCGTCACCTCCATTGGTCGTTGTGAGGAATTCACGACGTCGGAAGAATTCAAGGAGAACTTTAAGTTTCTCACATGAAGATAGTATGAGAACGACACGATAATGATCAGAAAAATAATTGTGGCTGGGAAGAAAAGGGGCGGGAATCCTACACAGTTTGAAATTCTTTTCCACCCAGTGATATTTACATCAGGAACACGAAAGGTATCTTTTGGGAATGCCTATTCTAAAAAAGGAAAATTCAGCCAGTTCTTTTGGCCTGTAGAGACATACAGGACATACTGAGATTCTCAACCTGAGGGCCAGAACTCTGTCAGAGGTGTGACAGAATTTGCAGGCAGGATGAGTGACAAAGAACATGTAATTGGCTTGGGGTGCCTGGGTGGCTCAGTGAGTTAAAGCCACTGCCTTCGGCTCAGGTCATGATCTCAGGGTCCTGGGGTCGAGCCCCGCATCAGGTTCTCTGCTCAGCAGGGAGCCTGCTTCCCCCCTCCCCTCTCTCTGTCTGCCTCTCTGCCTGCTTGTGATCTCTCTCTCTCTCTGTCAAATAAGTAAATAAAAATTTAAAAAAAAAAAAAAGAACATGTAACTGGCACATTTTTCAACAGCAGGTATGGTTTTTTGGTTTTGTTTTTTGTTTTCTTAACAGCAGGTATGTTTTAAAAGGAGTTTAAAAAAAAAAAAAAAGCAAACAAATAATCCCACTGATTAACTGGCTATTCAGAGGGCGGTCTGGGGGGAAATCTCAGGTTCCTCCCAGAGCCAGAGCAGCAGAAGCTGCGTTTTATCCAGAGCCCCCAGATGATTCATAGACACATGGAAATTTGAGAAACTCTGAAGACCCTTTGCTGTGCGTTGGCCAACAAATTTCTCCCAAAGCCAACTACGGGGTATTGGAAAAGGAGTTTCATTACCAGTGAGGATATGGGAGGGTTGGGGAGGAGAAGGAGCGGCTGACCAAAGCCAAGGGGCTTTTCCCAGCAGAGCATCCTAAAATAAGCTGCCATCCTCCTTTTTTTAATATTGTGTACTGTCCTAACTATTCTAGGTATTTTGCATTACCATATGTGATAAATTCAATCAGAACTTTGCTATTTTCTCTTAAATTCTGGGATGTGACCCTTGGCCAGGGTTCTTAGCTGTTGTGAAGGTGCACGTCTTTAATCGCTCCCTCTATAGGACCCATCTACACTTTGCGACAAATTTATAATCAGCAGGATTGTCTTTTGTCACTTGTTATCCCGTGACCCGATTTACATGTGCAAAAAGAGCCCACCTGAGAATGCTGCCGTGGCTGTGTAATGGCACATCCTGGCCGGCTCCTGCCCGGCTTGGGGACATTTCTAACCCTCCACTATTACAAATGTTGCTGTGAACTGCCGTGCACATTACTGACTTTCCCCCTTGCGTGTGATTTCCCTGGGGATACATTCCCAAACAGATAAGGCATGGTCCCCGATTTCAAGGATCTTTCATGCGAGTGTGGAACCCACACATACCGGGTCATACAGTTGGGCAGGTGCTGGATAGGGGAGGGCAAAATGCTGGACACTCTGCCCTCGAGGTGCATGACCCTCTCCTCTCCTCCCTGCCCTGAGCTCCAGGCTGCTGGCCTTTTGGAACCCTGCCCTTGCCTCCTGGCTTCCATGGTGCTAATGAGTGGGAGGCTCCAGCGGGAGACAGGAGAATGAGGAGAGGAAGGACACCCTCCCTGCTAGGTCATGGGAGCTTTTTTGCTCCCCTACCAAAGCTTCTGTCAGGAGTCTTCTTTGTACCCCAGGAACCCCTTCTTTTCCTTTTCCCTTCAGGCTGAGAGCCAGCTGTGGTTTCTCTTATGCTAACCCCGAGCACTGTGCCTTTCCCTATTGGTTTGCTGTCACCCTGCCTACCCCCTTGTAAATGGTCTGTCACTGCGTTCTCTTCAATGATGTATTTAGGCAGCACCTTCTGTTTGCTGCCAGGGGCCTAAGCGGTATTTCCAGAGTGCTGCGGGACCACTGACAAGGGACTCGAACCAATGGGAGGTGGGGGTATGGCAGACTTGCCAGAAATGTCTGCTAAGCTGGAACCTAAAAGGCAAGGACAAGTTACTGAGGCAGGGGGCTAAGGGGGAGGGAGCAGAGGACACAGCAAGTACAAAACAGAGAAAGTAGGGTGAACCTGTGCCCTCCAGAGCCTCCTAGAGATTCAGGATGGTTGAGGCATGGGAAGACAAGCAGTGGGGGAGGAAGGTGGTCTCAAATGCTTCTGTAAATTAGGCCACATCTATAATAGCTTCATGTAGCTCTTCAGAGTTATGCTCAGACTTTTTAATGACCTAATTCACATTCATTCAACAAATAAGCTCCTTGTGTATCTGCCAGGCATTGTGCTAGGTACTAGAGTTCCTGATCACATACCTTAATCACACAAGAAAAGGCCGACAACAAAGAAGGCAGAATAATTGCTTATCTATATAGATGTTATATGATCTCAAATCATGGGGGGAGAAAATACATGAAAATGTTGATTGGAATTATGTTGAAGGGATGGAATTATTAGTTGTTTTTATTTTTTTCTTATATTTTTCTTTTTCTTCCAGGTCAGCTTTATTTCCTCCAGGTCAGATTTTTTTTTTTTTCAACATTGTGTTTTTCTTTTTAAGATAAAAAATATTTTAAAAATAATGAGTTAAAAAAATAAAATTTTAAAATGAATTATTTTTAAAATTTTGTCTTAAGATGATTCTTCCTTTGTAAAAGATGAAAGCAACTAGTAAGAATTAGGAAATATGTTGTGTGTCTTATTCAGTAGTTTTCACGCAGCTTATTTTTCACAGGTGCCTATCAAATTCAAGACCAACTAAGGAAACAAGTTCTTGGGTCTTTAACAAGGAGTGGTAAGCCAAGGGGAATACATGGGACCACCCACATCTGCTTCTCAAGCTCCATTTCCTACTACCTCATTCACCTGGGCTGGCCTGTGACTTCAGATGCGTTTATATCCGGATGCTGCTGTGTGCTCCACAGGTTTCTACCCAAAGCCTGGTGAGGGATCTCACGGGCTTCCACTCTCAACCCCACCCTTGTCTTTCAGGCTCACATTGACATTTGGATTGATGACAGTTTGTAATCTGCTCTCCTCACCCTGCTTTTACTTCCTGGACTCTACCTGAGTGCTCCCCCATCCTCTTCAGAAATGACATGCTCACCTCCACCCCTCATTGTAAGGCCCCGGTTTCTGTCATGCTGTGCCCTGCCCCATGGTGTATAAATGACATCTTCAAGCTGACACCCTCCAGGGCCTCCAGAGGATATAACAGGTTACCCAAGTTTGACATCCATTGTGAACTGTGGAATTTTCATTGCCAGCTGATAGTAGCAATTTTTAAAGTAGGGATCTTAAAAGAACAATCTGATGGTTGGGGGTGGAGGATGGGCGAAATAAGTGATGGGGATTAAGGAGTGCACTTGTCATAATGACCACAGGGTGATGTATGGAGGTGCTGAATCACTCTACTGTACACCTGAAACTAATCTAACACTGTGTGTTAACTAACTGGAATCAAAATAAAAATTTTAAAAACTAAAAAAATTAAGGCAAATAAAATAGAGTGGGGCTCTTAAAGAGAGATTTATCTAGAGAGGGGCAAATACTGTTAATATTGGAGAAAAACAGACAGTTGCTAAAATTCAGGAGCTAATCCTAATTTTTTAAAGTAGAATAAAAACCTAGTTACCAAGATCCAACAACAAACACTGAAAACAATGAAATACTCAAGCTACTCCATTCAAATCTGGACTAAGACATACACATCCTTCCCTCCTCAAAATTATTCAATTTACTTTTACAAGTTCTCCCTAATATAACAAAACAAGAAAATTAAACAGTATAACTTTTAGAAGAAATAAGAATATGTATAATGACTGTACACCTAGGAGACAAAGAGTCGATTTTTAAAACCGACTATAAGTACTAGAATTTGACAATGTAACTACATATAATACATACACAAAATTCAAAAGTTCTAAATTATGCTAGCAATAACCAGTTTAAAGTGGAAATGGAGTTGCAGGATATAAGATTAATATACAAAAATCAATCACTTGCCTATCTATCAGCAATGAGTAAGTGGAATTTGTAATTTAAAACACAGCACCATTTATATTAGTACCCCAAAAATGAAATACTTGGGTGTGAATCTAACAAAATATATGTAAGATCTATATGAGGAAAACTGCAAAACTCTGATGAACAAACTCAAAGAACTAAATAACCATATCCCATGCTCACAAATAGGAAGACTCAGTATTATTAAAAGGTTAGTTCTTCCCAATTTGCTCTATAGATTCAATACAATCCCAATTAAAATCCCAGTAAATTGGGCGCCTGGGTGGCTCAGTGGGTTAAGCCGCTGCCTTCGGCTCAGGTCATGATCTCAGGGTCCTGGGATAGAGTCCCGCATCGGGTTCTCTGCTCAGCAGGGAGCCTGCTTCCCTCTCTCTCTCTCTGCCTGCCTCTCTGCCTCCTTGTGATCTTTGCCTGTCAAATAAATAAATAAAATCTTAAAAAAAAAAATCCCAGTAAATTTATTTTGTGCATAACCAAACAGGTACTAAAATATGTATGAAGAAGCAAAAGACCCAGAATATTAAAGGAAGAGAACAAAAATGGAGGACTGACACTTCCCAACTTCAAGAATTCCTATAAAACTATAGGAATCAAGACAGTGTAGCACTGGCAAAAGAATAGACAAATAGATCAACAGAATAGAAAGCCCAGAAATAGATCCACATAAATACCGTCAGCTGACTTTGGACAAAGGAGCAAAGCCAATACAATAGAACAACAATAGTCTTTTCAACAAATGGTCCTGGACATCCACAGGCAAAAAAAAAAAAAGTCTAGACACAGACCTTAAACCCCTCACAAAAACAAACTCAAAATAGATCCCAGACAAATATAAAATACAAAACCATAAAACTCCTAAAAGATCATATAAAACTAGATGTCCTTGAACATGGTTGGATGACTTTTTAGATACAACACCAAAGGCATAATCCATGAAAGAAAGAATTGATACACTAGACTTTATTAAATTTAAATTTTTCTGGCTCTGCAAAAGAGTTTCAGGAAAATGAGAAAAGAAGACAGAGACTGGGAACAAATAGTTTCTAAAGACGTATCTAATAAAGGACTGTTATCCAAAATATACAAAGAACTCTTAAAACAATAAGAAAACAAACAACCTGGTTTAAAAATGGGTCAAAGACCTTAAAAGACACTTTACCAAGAAAGATAGCTAGATGGCTAATAAGCATATGAAGACGTGCTTCACATCATATGTCAATAAGGAAATGCAAATCAAAACAATGACCTACTAGACTGGTCGAAATTCAGAACATTGACAATACCCAGTGCTGGTAAGGATGTGGAGCAAGAATCCTCATTCATTGCTGGTAGGAATGCAAATTAATACAGCCACTTTGGAATACATCTCAGCAGTTTCTTACAGAAGTAAACATACTCTCACCATATGATCCAGCAATTACGCTCCTTGATACTTACCCAAGTGAGTTGGAACGTATGTCTACGCAAAAACCTTCCCGTGGGTGTTTATAGCAGCTTTATTCATAATTGTCAAAACTGGGAAGCAACAAAATGTCCTTCGGTAAGTGAGTGGATAAATAAACTCTGGTCCTTCCAGACAATGCAATATTGTTCAGCACTAAAACAAAAAGAGATATCAAGCCATGAAAAGATGGAGAAACGTTGGATGCATGTTACTAAATGAAAGAAGCTTATCTGAAAAGGCTACATCTTCTAGGATGCCAACCCTATGGTATTCTGGAAAGACATCACATGAAACAGTAGTACTAGAAAAGGTAAAAAGAACTGTAGGTGCCAGGTAGGGCAGGGATGAATAGGCAGAGCACAGAAGATTTTTAGGGCAGTGAAAATACCCTGTATGACACTATAATGATGAATCCATGTCATTCTACTTTTGCCCAAACCCGAAGAATATACAACACCAGGAGTGAACCCTAATGTCAGCTATGGATTTTGGGTGGCGATGATGGGTCAACGCAGGATCATCATTTGTAACAGAAGTCCCACTCTGATGGGGGATGTTGATCATGGAGGAGGCTGGGCAGGTGTAGGGGCAGAGTATATGGGTAATCTCCGTGCCTTCCTTTCAATCTTGCTATGAACATAAAATGGCTCTAAAATAAATAAATATATAAAGTCTTAAGGAAATGCAAAAACCACCTTATTCATAACAGAGAAGAAAACACAAGACATCTTTGAATAAAAGTAACAAGAAACACATGCAACTCAAACAGAGTAAGCTACAGAATTTTATTAAAAGACATAAAACAAAATGATCCTAGATGGGAAAACAATGAAATAATATGTATCTTCCACAATTAGTATAATGATTTATTAAGAATACCCATCAGAACACCAAGTAAATGTTTACATGCTAGATAAGATCATCTTAACATTTCCGTGGAAGAGTACCTGTACAAAAATTGCCCAAACTGATTTGAAATAAATGGTAAAGGGAACTTATCCTTCCATGTATTAAAACTGGTGATTAAAGCCATTACAGACACTGTAGAATTTGCACAGGAACAGATAAATAGATCAGTGAAAGAGAACAGAGGGTGTCTGGGTGGCTCAGTCAGTTAAGCGTCTGCCTTCGGCTCAGGTCATGATCCCAGGGTCCTGAGATAGAGTTCTTCCTAGGACCCCCACTCCATGGGAAGTCTACTTCTCTCTCACCCTCTGCCCCTCCTCCCACCCCCGACTATTGCACTCATGCACTCTCTCTCTCTTGCATGCATGCAAAAATAAATAAATAGGGGCACCTGGGTGGCTCAGTGGGTTAAAGCCCCTGCCTTCGGCTCAAGTCATGATCCCAGGGTCCTGGGATGGAGACCTACATCAGGCTCTCTGCTCAGCAGGGAGCCTGCTTCCCTTCTTCTCTCTCTGCCTGCCTCTCTGCCTACTTGTGATCTCTGTCTGTCAAATAAATAAATAAAAATTTTAATAAATAAATAAATAATTCTTTTAAAAGAAATGAAAGAGAACAGAAAGCCCAGAAGTAGAGTCAAGGGGTATATGGGAACTTACTATATGATAAAGAAATTACATCAATTCCAACAGGGGGACGGGGGATGGATTATTTCATAAATGATGTTGGCCTAACTGTAATGCATCTAGAAAACAATTTAATTAGATGCCCCTTTCTGCACACCATCTTAAAAAATAAATTCCGAGAAAGAATAAGAATTTTAATTGCTTATCGAAAATAAGCCTTAAAAGTTTTAGAATCAAATACCTACAGGGAAAATTTGCTTGAAATAGAGAAGGTGTTAAGCCAAACAAAAATCTCCAAAGCCAAAACAGAAAGATGAGAGACATGACTATGAGAAAATGTTGCCCTGGCGTCTGCATGACAGAAGACCTCACTAAGTCAAAAGATGAACAAAGACTGGAAGAAAATATCTGTATCATTATCACAGCCTTAGGGTTAATTTCACTAATATAAATGAACAATAAAAATAGAAGCAACCAGGTCACCTGGGTGGCTCAGTGGGTTAAGCCGCTGCCTTCGGCTCAGGTCATGATCTCAGGGTCCTGGGATCGAGTCCCGCATCGGGCTCTCTGCTCAGCAGGGAGCCTGCTTCCTCCTCTCTCTCTCTGCCTGCCTCTGCCTACTTGTGATCTCTGTCTGTCAAATAAATAAATAAAATCTTTAAAATAATAATAATAATAAAATTTTAAAAAAATAGAAGCAACCAAAAAAATACAAAAAACAATATGTAGGCACACAATTCACAGGAGAGGAAATGCGAACAACTCCTAGTTGACAGGAAAAAAAATGCTCAATCTCACTTGTAATCAGAGAATTCGAAACGGAGACGATAATAAGAAACTTCTGACAAGCCGGAATAACATCGGTCTTCGGGAGAATGTGAAGAAACTGGCATGCTTGTACATTGCTGGTGGTGGCATGAATTTCCCTACTTTTGGAAAATTCAACTCTTTCAGCGCATGTTAAAGTTAAAATTGGGCATACCTAGCAATCCCGCTTCAAGAGATTTATTGTGAAGAAATGAAAGCTTCACTGTTTATAGACACAGGATTTTGGTTGCAGTATTGTCTATAACAGTAAAAAATGAGGAACAATTGGAAAGTCTATCCACAGGAATAGATAAATTATGGCAAATTTTTGCATATAATATTATGTAACTCAAGTGATTTAAGTCTCAATATATAGGTCTGGGGAGATATCCATGATATATTATTGCTGAGTGAAAAACAAATGGCAAAAATAATAGGTAAAATACAACTCCACTTCTTTAAGATACAACAATCATACAGATGATTTGCATTTCTATATAATCAGAAATCAGAAGGATTCACATCCAATTCTGTGATGATGGGAGAGAAACCAGAAGAAAGGGAGAGGATTCTGTTTTTTATGCTGCTCTGTATGGTTTAAAATTGCTCTGAGGCTTCTGACTTAGAGATCCAAAGTGTGAGTCCCTGCATGATGTCATGAGTCAGTCCCCTGTGGTGACGCGCAGCACCAAGACCCCAGCCCCTAGGCCACCAGTCCCAAATGCACTAATAGCTCCCAGGTCTGCAGGACAGGGAGAGAGATCCCAGACCAGCACTTGAGACCCTGTTCTTCACTCCAAGATCACTTCTCCAGTCCCAAGTCAACACTGGGAGGACTATGCCTTTGGTCTCCTAGTCTACCTTTCCCATAATTTCTTTAAAGAAAGGTTAAACCTGGGGCACCCAGCTGACTCGGTTGGTAGCGCATGCAACTCTTTTTTTTTTCTTTCTTTCTTTATTTGACAGAGAGATAGCACAAGTAGGGAGAGCTGGCAGGCAGAGGGAGAAGGGGAAGCAGGCTCTCCACCAAGCAGGGAGCCCAACGTGGGGCTCAATTCCAGGACCCTGGGATCATGACCTGAGCTGAAGTCAGAGGTTTAACTCACTGAGCCACCCAGGTGCCCAGAGCATGCAACTCTTGATCTTGGGGTAATAGGTTCGAGCCCCGCATTGGGTGTTGAGATTACTTAGATAAAATAAAATACCACATTATACCAGAAAGGCTAAAATTAACAAAACAAGGAAAAAATGTTGGCGAGGATGCAGAGAAAGGGGAACCCTCGTACATTGTTGGTGGGAATGCAAGCTGGTGCAGCCACTCTGGAAAACAGTATGGAGGCTCCTCAAAAAGTTCAAAATAGAACTACCCTATGGCCCAGCAATTGTGCTACTGCGTATTTACCTCAAAGATACAGATGTTGTTGAAAGAAGAGACACCTGCACCCCAATGTTCATAGCAGCAATGTCCACACTAACTAAACTGTGGAAGGAGCTGAGATGTCCTTCAATGGATGAATGGATAAAGAAGATGTGGTATATATACAATGGAATATTACTCAGTCATCGGAAACGATGAATATCTACCATTTACATCGACATGGATGGAACTGGAGGAGATTATGCTAAGTGAAATTATCATATGGTTTCACTCATATGTGGAACATAAGGAATAGTGCGGAGGACAATAGGGGAGGGGAGGGAATACCGAAGGGGAAGAAATAAGAGAGGGAGACACACCATATGAGGCTCTTAACTCCAGAAAACTGACAGTTACAGAAAGGGAGGTGGGGGGGAATGGGGTAACTCGGGGATGGGCATTAAAGAAAGCACATGATATGATGAGTGCTGTGTGTTATATTCAACTAATGAATCATTTACCATTATATCACAAATTAATGATGTGCTATACTTTGACTAATTCCATTTAAATCAAAAAAATTAATTAATTTAAAAAATAAATTTTTTTTAAAAGAAAGAAAAATTAAACTTTAGGCTCTTATAAACTACCCTAAGGAACTCAAACCCATGCTATAAAATTCCTTTGGAGAAATAGATAATTAATAAGTTGAGACTTGGAGACATTTCATTTACTCAAAGCTCTGTGTCAGTCAATCACCTTTGGCTTATCCTTGACATGTTTGAGGACTCGCCGGTTAACCTACTAGAGATATGGCTACTCTTAAACTGAGGAAGGAGGTCGGAATTCACAACAGCACTCAGTTAAAAAAAATACACACACACACACACACACGTATATATTACAATTTACCTCATCCATTTGATTATTCATTTGTTGAATTTTGACGGAAGGGAAATCTGAGACTCCCACAAAGAGAGGAGCCTTTTATGGAGACTTCCATCTGGGGCGCAGATTTATGAGGCCTTTTGAGACCCAGAATAACTTTACTGTGATGAAGCACGAGGCAGAACGGCCCCTCCTCCTCCATCCCAACAAACAGCAATGCGGAAAGATACCCAGATGAAAGGGTTCATGAGGCATTCTGGTCAAGACCTGAATAAAGCCGAACTTTTTACAGCAAGTTCAATCGAAAACTGAACTATTCTTTAAGTACTGATTTCTCTCTCTCTCTCTTTCTCTCTCGCTCTCTCTCTATCTCTTTCTCTTTCTTTTTGGTTTAATGACAGGCTGCTCAAGGCTTTGGAAGCTCCATCTGAAATACAGGGAAGGAAGTGACAGAGTGTGATAGAGCAGGACAGCTGGCGGGCTCCAGTGAGCATGTTCAGAATGTTATAAAAGAAGCAGAAGAGCCAGGAGCCCCATACCACGCAGCAATGGGCCCCTCCACCCTCCACCAACCACACGGTGGCAAGGAAGCTGAAAGATCAACGGCTTGGTGTGCCCTGAAGTGGACATAAAAGTGGGCAATTAAATTGCAAGATTCACAGCAGGACATGAAGTAGCCTTTCCCACGAGTTTATTGTCGGAAATGTTTCTCCAATCTTTTTTTTTTTTTTTCCTGGGCTTTGAACAGCATTGAACAAAGACTCCCAAATGCTATTCTGGGAGACTGGAAAGAGCAGGAATTCAGGGCGAACAACGACACAGGATAGGAAGACGAGCAGACAAGATGGAAAGGAGGGGCTTGAGCAGATGTCTGGGCAGCCCTGTCTGTAGCAGCGTTGTTCGCAACAGCCAAAAGGTGGGACCCGCCTGGGCGTCCATCAGCTGATGAGTGGATGAACAGAAAACATGATGGGTACATACAATGGAATACAATTCAGCCCAGAAAAGGAAGGAACTCCTGACACAAACCAGTGAATCTTGGGGCATGATGTTCAGTGAAATAAGCCAGCCACGAAAAGGACAAATACTGAATGGTTCCATTTCTATGAGGTCCCCATGATAGTCTAATTCATACAGACAAAAAGTAGCATGGTAGTAAGGAGGGTCTTGGAAAAGAAGAGAAATAGGGAATTCGTGTTTCATGGGTACCAAGTTTGGGATGACAAGAAAGTTCTGGAGACAGATGACAGTGATGGTCACACCACAACATGAATGTACTTCATGACACTGAACTGTACATTTAAAAACAAGCTCAAATGGTAGATTTATGTAGATTTTAGCACCATAAAAAAAAAGCAGGCAAAGCTACATTCTTCTTGAGTTCAACAAGCCCAGCTTGAGCATCTATTCCATGCTAAGCACATGTCTGTGAATAAAGCTCGACATTGAGAAAACAGGGTTAATGATCCAATTCAGGTTTTCCTCCCTGCTGCCAAACACCCCAATGAAAACAGAAGAGAGTAAGTACACTCAATGATTTAAATATCTTCACTTCATGGTCCAGAGTCCCAAAGACAGATTATATATTCCAAAAATCTGACTTGCTTCTGCACTAGCTCAATGTCCCCACTCTCATCACATTTGCCTGTGGCTAAACACATGTTAGCAAATAATCACTTCAAAGGTTTTCAGGATAGGAAGCTCATATTGTGTTAAATAGAACCTTGACCCCCAGTACCTTCAGAAGACACCAAGCTGTAGCTTCTTTGAACCCTCCTACTGTTCCGTCCCAGGGAATACACAGATGAGGACAGGCTGCCTCCAGGAGAGAGGAAAAAACCAGCAAGAGATAGAAGGTAAGACTCTACTGAGGGTGATGCCCTAGTCAACAGTGAAGTTAAAAATCAACCCAGTTCTCTTGAACTTTCAGTGCATGAAATGGTGTCTGGTGGTATGGGGTAGTGGGGAAAGCCAGACACAGGTGAGTTTTAATCCTGACTCTGCTACAGAATTAAATATGTGGTCTTGAGGCAGAGTGAGGGTCTGAGCCTCGAACTCTCAGACTTCAAGTGGGGGAAATCATGGTAACTTCACAGGGCAGAGTTCTCGGTGGAGGAGCCTAGGGGAGGGAGGCTAACTTCTGCGTTCCCTGCCCTTCTGCAGAGTCCTGCTGGGGGGTGGAGGGACAGGTCACACTTGACACAAGGGTTCTTTTTCATTGCCTCTAGTAATTAGAATACATTCCGCTTCCAACAGAAGGTCATTATCACTGTAGCTTTGGGAGAATTTAATAAGGAAAATTGTTGAACTCATCTGGCAGGGTACCTAGGATGTGGTCAATATTATTAATATTAACTTCCCTCAGGTCTCTAAGCAAAGAGCTTTTGAATTAAGTCCGTTCAGATCAGGGTCCATAATTTTTTTGCATCCTTTGAAATCTTGGCCTTCAAAACTCCTGCATATAATACACATAGAAGACAGAGCTTTGCCTTTATCTTGCATGTATTCACTCTCGGGTGTTACTTCCTGATTCTTGAGCATTTTCTGTGTGCAAGGAAACTGGGCCTGACCGCCTGCTCTTGGCTTCTGAGGCTGTGGAAACTAGATCAGGAGCAAAAGGACTTTCTTCTCAGGATGGACAGGTGGACCCAGGTGCAGGTGTGGCCCAGCCCCCAGCCGAGCAAATGGAAGACTACTTCCTTGCTGAGGGCTGATATGACCCCAGATCTGGGGGAAGAAGGCCCTGGGAGCTCGCCCACTGACTTTTTTGTAGCCATAATGCATATTTCCTTTCAATTCTTGCATGGCTTGAAAGTAAGCCAAACTGTTGGAAAGTTACCCCAAGTAACTCCAGCAGAGCCTGAGAAGTCATTCCAGCCTGCCTTTCAGGCCAGCGCTGAGCCAAGCCCTATAGAGAGTAGAAGCACAAAGAACCCGGGGAGTAGCTCAGCCTCGCAGTGACAAGCACAAACATAAACCTTAGCAAGATGTGGTTATAAATATTGGCTGTGTCACTTACCAGTAGGGCGACCTCCATCAGGAAGCTAACTTCTCTCGGTCTCCATTTCTTTGTCTCTAAAAGTAAAAAGAAAAAAAAAAAAATCTTGCAGAGGTTTGTGAAGATTAACTGGGGCAGAGCAGGTAATGCAAGGCTTATCATGTAGTAATTGCTCAATGCAGTGAATAATATCTCTCAGGAGTGAGGCTCATGCCTTCTGCTGACAGTAATAATGCCTACCATTTATTGAGCGTTTGCTAGATGAAAGGTACTGAGCAAAAGGTTATATATATATATATATATATATATATATATATATATATATCAATCATACATATTCTCTCAAGCGTCACAGTAACTGCGTGTTTTCATAGATGAAAACGCCAGACGTGGTGAGCCAAAAGGACACAGAGGGAGTAGTGAGCGGTGCTGGGACCCAAAGCGGCTACAGCATGACCCTGGGGCAAGGAATTTATTCCACACCTACTAAACCAGTACATAAGAGCAACGCCCTCTTCGCCTCCCTCCCAAAGCGTGAGGGTCCCCCCGTGGGATGTCTGTCTAAGAAGGCGGCCAAGGACAAGTCAAAGTCCTCATGAAAAAGCACGGATCCTGCTTGGAGATGCTCAGACCCTCGGGGAGGGAGGAGTACACAACCCATTACAACGCAGCGTAGGCAATGATCCTCGGTGAGAACAGTACCACTGTAGGACAAAGGGACTTTAAAGGAAGACATTTGCTCTGCCTCTGTTTGCTTTGGTACAAGAGGCTATATGGAAAATAGCTATGACCTATGCACATAATCATGTTGCATTTAGACAGTTGCCCATCCTGAATGAGCGGCCATTTACCTGCAAGATAGCAGGGAATTCACCAGCACCGTCTTGTGAAGGCCCCTCCTGCTCCTGGACGACCTGGGAATGGTAGTCTGGGAAAGGCAGAGGCCATATGGTGTCAGATTGAGGAGGGGCCTCCTAGACCCCAGGGTCCACCCCCTCCTCCTGCCTGCCATCAATGCTTGCCACCTCTGAGCAGGAAGGCTGCTCAGCAGCCCTGCAGGCTCTGCTGGAATATTTGCAAGGGATTCACCACGCACAGGCACCCCCTCCTTGTATCGCTATCCTGTGGCTTCTGACAAGGAATCCCAGTTAAACCTCTCAAGCAGGAGTCTTCTTTGAAGTGGTATAGATCAGGTGCTTTTGCCAGCACTTGGGAGTTTACCAGTAAGAGCAGAATGCTCTTCATTTGAAAACAGGTCCTGACAGCACGTGGTATGTGTAAAGGCCCCTTCTCCAGGCAGACGTGGTGGTTTTCACAGTTTGCTGCATGTGGGTCTGTCTGAACTTATCCCCTAGGGCCTCGGTCAGGCCATCATTGTCCCTGGCCTGCCTCTTGTCGCAGCTAAAAACTGCAGACCTTTCCCTGCAATCCCAGCCCAGCTGCCTTGGTATCCAGGAGCAGGACCAAATCCAAGCCGGGGGCGGGGCGGGGTGGGGCGGAGGTAGAGGGACAGTTGGGCCAGCCTTCCGACACACACCGCCATGCCCCTCGACCTTATCCGACTTCGTATAACATGTGACCCAGCTATGGTCTTGTGGGCCACTGCAGATACCACACCCTGCCCCTACCTTTCAGTTCTGGAAAATAAAATCTCATCTCACTCCCTTTGTCTGGAAATCCTGGAAATTTCTGGAAATCTGCCTAATATGCCAGCTCTTCTCCAATTCCCCTCGGACAGGGGGTCTGCTTTGCTTTTGCAAGGGATGGGGTCGGCTCTTCTGAGTGTTGGCCACGCCCACAGGCAGCTCTGTCAACGGCTCTGCACCGGATCACCTGGTCACCTGGGCTAGACTAGGCTGAGAGGTAGACTGTGACCCAAATCCTTGTGTCCAGCCTCAAATTAAATCTTTATTCTTAAGAATCTCTCAGTACAATACACATGAGGAGAGTCATAAGGAGTGGAGCGGTACAAGTCATGGCAGGAATCATGAGTCACAGGGCAACCGAAAGAGGGGCCAGTCTCCAGCAGTAAGACACCAGAGGCAGAGAGAGAGGTAGAGGGCCAAAGTGGTGGGAAGTCGGTGCAGGGAGATGGGCTCCCGGCTCCCTCCCTATTTTCAATGGTAGAACAAGACCTTGCAGAGCTTCTCAGTTCTCCTTGAGGCTTTATGGAAATGCTTCCCCACCTCTCTTTCTTCTCTGGGTCCTCCCGCCACCAAACCCCCATCACCTGAGGCAATGCGCCTTGGTCTCCTCTTTTCTCAGAACTAACTCCGCAAGGAGCCCTTCCCGGGAGCCGGGTCCATCCCGGAGGCACCATGGTGCCTCCCCATCCCACTGTGTCCACTGAGTCATGCCCAAGCCTGTCCTCAAAGCAAAGCAACCTGAGGTCCTCACCAGCTTCCAGAAACAGCAGGAACCCCAGAATGGGAAGACCATAGTTCTACAGCTGCCCCAGCCTTCTTAAGCAAATTATGTAATTTTCTCTGTGGTTATTTGCTTATCTATAAGCCTAAAGTGAGAGTACCTTCCCCACATACTCACAGGGATGCTGGAAGGGCCAAAGGAGGTAACAGGAGGAGGAGTTATTTCAAAGACCAGCAATTGCGGGCCAAGTGGAAGGAAGTGTTACATTTGTGATCACTTCCTAGCCACCTGCCGGTAGGGAGTACCGGTCTACCCATGCTGGCATTGCACCCCGTGCATCTCCTGCCCACCTTGTCCTTTCCACTGCCTTCTCTGGGGCTCCACAAGGCCAGCCCACCCTGCCCTGATGTGTGCAGGCCCTTCTACAGCTGCCTTTTTGGACAGTAACCCCTGCTCCACTTCACCAGGGCAAGATCCCAAACCTTGTCTCTCACTGCATCCCTTTCATAGAAGCTGACCTTTCCCCCAGAAAAGTCTAACTTCCCCGGGGTCATCACCATCACTCCAAGAGCCAGCTACCTCCCCCACTCCCAATGGATTCAAAAGTGAACAAGAGGACAAGGACTCAGACTTTGCCAATTTATACCACACTAAACCCGTCAAACTGCCACCTTTCCCCTCTTTTAAACTTTCACTCCCTGGACTGCATCACAAAAGGCACTGGGATCAACGGCCCACTCTGGCTCTAACTGGCCTCGTTGTCCTTCAGGGGAGCTTACAGTCAGGTACTGCTCCAGTGTTTCTCAAAGGGGGGGCCTGGGACCAGCAGCATCTGCATCATCTGGGAACTTGCTGGAGATGCATATTCTCAGGCCCCTAAAATTTGGGAGGTGAGAAGACTCTGTGTCTAACAAGCCCCTGAAGGGATTCTGATGTTCACTCTAGTTTGAGAACGCCTGTCCTAGATTATAAACCTTCTCATCTCCCTGACTGCATGAAGACCTCTCTTGTGCTTTCTCGGCTTGCATTTAGGGCACAGTTGGAGAGAGCCCCTTAATGGAACAGAGGATCTCATCCACTGCCGACTTAACGAAAAGCCAACAGTAAGTTGGCCGTAATGCCTGCTCAGCCTCTTTCCCCATCCCTTGGCTGATTTCCTATAACAGTGTCTCCAGATGCCCTTTTTTGTCCCTAAGCTCCTATTCCTACTCACTCTCCCTTCCAATAATAACAATGTCCTTTCACGTCCTGGAGAAGGCTGCCGGAATACAAAAGATCAGGCTCTGTGCTTGGCGTCAGAAGACCTGGGCTCACCACTTACTACAGGTGGGTGGTCACACCTGTAAGTTGATCAAGTAAGGGGCAGGTGTAAAGTATGTAGCCCTGGGCCCGAAATGATCACCAAGATCACTGCTCGGGGCCTCTCTCTGCCCCTCTTCCCTTCTCTTGATCTCTGTGTCCTTGTCTGCATAATGAGGATGCTAAGACCTACCAGATATGAGCCCCATATCATAGTTCGTATGCAGAATAAGATGGTCCACACTTTGTAAACCTTATGCCTTGCCAACCAAAGTGTGGTCCAGCCGCAGTTGCACCCCCTGGGAGCCTGTTGGAAAGACATGCTCAAGCCTCAGCCAGTCCTACTGAATCAAAATTCAGACTTTACTCAGATCCCCAGGGGATTCATCTGCACTTTAGAGTCTGAGGATTTTGAAGAAAAGAACTAGGAAAACACATGATATTATGCATGTATTACTATCTTCAATTTCTCCATCAGCCCTTCCTTCCTCTCTGTCTCCACCCGAAATACCGCCCCCTCTCCTAAGCCCAACGAGGTCATTCTTAAGCAGCTGGCACATTAGAATCACACCAATACCTGGTCAAACCAGGTCAAACCAATCCGACCAATACCTGGGTCAAACCCCAGGCCAGCTGGAGAAAGGCCCAACCTCAATATATTTTTTTAACTCCCCAGGGGACTCATATGGGCCCAGCGGTGAGACTCCTACAAGCCTCCCACATGGCTGTTCCGTTGGGGAACTCTGTCGCCACACTATTCACTTAATCTCTTCTCTATTCAGAATTGTACCTCCCTGCCTCTCTACCATTCCCCATGCCCCCACCTCATCCACGGAGCTCCCCTTGCCATGCCCAGCCCCAAGCTTGCTTTTTGCATTGGCTCCTATCACTGTGCCCTGTAGCTTTCACTTGACCAGAGTTTAAAATATTTACTGACATGGATTTTTAACCCTGACACAAGGACAAAGCCCTCCAGCTGGAGGCAAAGTCTCCCCTTGATCTCGCCCTCCTTCTAACTATCACTCTCACCCTCTGTATTAGTCAATCCCACAAACAAGAGGTCTCCGCCGGCAACCTCCATCTCCTCAAAGGGATGACACCCCACTCTAAGTCAGAACACCACTCCGCCACCTCTCCACTACGCTGGAGAACTCTGGTAAGAAGTGGTTTGTTGTGAAGGGTTCATTGCTGTTGGGTAAACAAGGGAGGATTCTTCAAGGGACTTCCAGTGTCCATGAAACAATAGATCAAAGAGGGGCCCAAAAATGTCAAGGGAGACCAAAGAAAGAAGAAAGGGTTGGTTTTGTCCCACCTGGGAAACACCTGCCCTTGGAGTAGGGATCTGAAGGGACCCTTCTCTTTCCATGGGAAGTGAGCTAGAAGGGGGCTCTGCCTGCACCTGAAGCAGAAGCCAGACAGAAGCGGAAGAACATACTTCCCTCTCCAGGGAGCATGGAGAAGAGCCATGGGCTGGCCTCTGGCACTGAGCAGAGGAATCAAGAACTTGTTGCTCTTAGAGTAATCGCTGAGACTAGACCAAGCTGTATGGACAATCACCACCCCATGTCAGACCCTCACACAACACATACCTGTAGCCTGCAGGTGGTGGTGAATTCAAGAAGCCAGACTTGAAAATAAACCACCGCCCACTCTAAGTAAGCCCTTCAATCGTTCACTCATCAGTGATCAATAGTTGATCAATGCCTTTTCCCACCTGGGCAGGTGTTTCCCAGGTGGGATGAGATCATAGTTGATCAATGCCTTCTTCATCCTCATTGAGAGACCACCCCACCCCGACCTGAGGACCCCCAAATCTAAAGAGGAAGGGCAAAACAAACAAAGTGGTGCCAGGGATTTACCAATGTTGTGAGACATGGGGGAGGGACCCACCTGTGGGGTCAGGAGATAAGGCAAGGTTTATGGTCCTGGGGCCACCAAAAGCTCCAGGATGAAAGCAGGGACTCCCAGGGGCTCCCGCCTTAGGAAAAGTGATCTTTTTCACTTTTTTTTTCTCCTTCCACACACAGTTTACTTCCCTGAAATTGGGAAATGAAAGACCACCACTTTTTAAATTGTTTTTTAATTCCATTCGGTTAACATCTAGTGTATCATTAGTTTCAGAGGTAGAATTTAGGGATTCGTCAGTTTCATAGAACACCCCGTGCTCATTCCATCATCCTTGAGGCCCATCACCCATTACCCCATCCCCCTACCTACCTCCCCTCTAGCCACCCTCAGTGAGATTCCTAGAGTTAAGAGTCTGTCACGGTTTTTCTCCCTCTCTGATGACTTCCCATTCAGTTTTCCCTCCCTTCCTTTATGATCCTCTGTGCTGTTTCCTATATCCCATGTATGAGTGAGATTATATGTTAATAGTCTTTCTCTGATTGACTTATTTCACTCAGCATAATACCCTCTAGTTCCATCCATGTCAATGTTAAGTATTCATCTTTTCTGATGGCTGAGTAATATTCCATTGTGTGTATATAAATAAACATCACATCTTCTTTATCTGCTCATCCATTGAGGGACATCTGGGCTCTTTCCATATTTTGGCTATTGTAAGACCACCATTTTTAAAGTTTCTCTTCAGAACTGTGAAATGGTTGTGTAAGAAGTGACAGCGATTTACACTGGAGAGCATGAGAATTGTCCACTTCTGCAGACCCTGCAGAGAGGGAAGGCAGAAGAATCAAGGTTGGGCAGAGGGAGAAGCGGAACTACAACAAAGCCTCTTCCGACTCCATGGGGAAGTCTGGGGCACGTGTGATCATCAACAGTTGGCCCTTATTGGGATGTGTCATCAATGTAGACAGCACAGAATACACATGACATTGAACAAGAAGTCGACGGCTGGAGGCTCCCTACTGACAGCACTCCCTGCCCCGGAGCCACAGCTTTCCTTGGTGTACAGCGGGGCACAGGTGTACTACAGCCTGACATTGGGAGCACATTTAGGGGGGGCCAGGGGGCAGAAACAGAATGAGCAAGACAGATGGGGGTAGGTGAGGTCAGAGAGGGGATAAGACCACTTCCCAGCTGGGGATGCGGGCCAAAACAAATCAAACTCGAGTATAACCAAATCTCACCGACTCAGAGGTTGAAGAACACAGGTGACAGAGCAACGTGAGAAACAACACCCCGGGGACATAATCAGCAACATTATGAGGAAACTCCACAAGAAAGAAGTGACTTCATTTCTTCAAAACAACCAAAAATTGAAAAATCGCAAGGGAAAAAAAAAATAAAGGGGAAGCTATAGACTTAAAAAAAAAAAAAAAAACAGGCATTTCCACCAATCCCGCTGTATAAACATATTAAACCTTATTAGACCTCAATCAAAAAAAAACTATATTATAATTAATAACCATCACCATCTTACAATTGAGAAACGGTGAGCCCTGGCAGATAGTTAATAAGGAGTGACTCTGAATGTTTCTAGCAGCCACAGGACTTAAGGAAGGGAGATCTATGAGCTGTCAAGGGGCCTCCAGTCCTAGTGCTGCAGACACATAATCAGATCATAACTCTGTCTTATGTACCCAGATTCCTGTCTGCTGCATGCCCCGGGGTACACTGGACAGTATGGACAGCAGGCTTGGGAACATTCCTGATCTTGTCCATCTTGCCTCTCTTCCTTGTAATATAGTGTGAGAACCAAGAAAACTCATCCACCTCAAACTCCAACTGTGTGGGCAGCAAAAAAACCTTTGGGTGACTCTCTGTGCCCTTAATACCCCCATCCTCTTTTCCCAGGTCTGAGGAAGCTCTGTCCTCGTGCTCAGGTCCTGAAGGGAAGTCCCCGCTTGTCTCTAACTTGACTTGAAGACTGACTCTTCACCGATTCCTTCATACATTTTCTTCGTCAAAAGAAGCTTCCTGCTCAGTCTTCTCTGCAAGCCAAATTCATGGCATGTGGGAGGGCACAGCCCCAGACCATGCACAGTCTTTTCTCGAGTATTGGAGGAAGGTTTCTGAACCCAATGTGTCCATAGATCCTTCGTGATGGATTCTGAAAGCATCAGGAACGAGAATATACACAACCAGCGAAGGTTTCCACGCAGGCCGTGGGCCTATCAGCAGGCTCTCCCCCTTGTTCAGTAAGAATCCCTTTTCCTTCATCAGCACATGATGCCCCTTTTCCCACAAAAAACTATTTGTTCCACTTTCTCGACATACCTAAGAAATTATTCTTGGCTTTCTGCCGGGTTACCTGGCTCTCAAAAGCCATTCCCAGGTGGCTAATAAACCCTACCCTCTCCCTCTTATAAACAGATTTGAATTTGCTTTCCTTAAATTAATAAAGATTTACTCAGGAAACACAGTACCCAGAAAAGAGGGACCAATGGTCTTCTTCATAAACATTGTTTCATGGAGGGGCGACAGACGGGAGAAGAAATACTTGAATGAGAGTCCATTTTCACACCTGCCATGAACCAGTTACAGGATACCTTTTGCTCCTGAAAAACTTAGGGGCAGACTTGTCTCTTCTGTAAGATAAGGCATTTGGACAATATGATCTCCATGACCCCTTCCTGCTCCAAAGCGCTATGATCTTTCTGATTTACTGCATTGTCTCTCGCTTGGCCTTCTTCGTTTCTTTCCAGTACAGAGGTAGCAGGAAGTTGGTGTGTCTGGAAAACAAAATAAAGTAGTAAATGATTACAGTGCATACACAGTAAAGATTAAACAAGCCAACACTGGGGCGCCTGGGTGGCTCAGTGGGTTAAGCCTCTGCCTTCAGCTCAGGTCATAATCTCAGGGTCCTGAGATCGAGCCCTGCATCAGGCTCTGCATCAGGCTCTCTGCTCAGCGGGGAGCCTGCTTCCCCGTCCTTCTCTGCCTGCCTCTCTGCCTACTTGTGATCTCTCTGTCAAATAAATAAATAAAATCTTTAAAAAAAAAAAAAAGCCAACACTGTATGTTAACTATGCTGGAATTAAAATTTTTAAAATATGAGGGGCACCTGGGTGGCTCAGGGGGTTAAAGCCTCTGCCTTCGGCTCAGGTCATGATCCCAGGGTCCTGATCGAGTCCCGCATCGGGCTCTCTGCTCAGGAGGAAGCCTGCTTCCTCCTCTCTCTCTGCCTGCCTCTCTGCCTACTTGTGATCTCTCTGTGTCAAATAAATAATAAAATCTTTTTTAAAAATTTTAAAAATATGAAAAAATAAAGTATATATTTTAAAAAAGGATTAAATAAGCCAACTTAGAAAACACCAAAGGACAAACGCATGCATTACAATGAAGAGACACAAAGAGCTGGTAGATGCGTGAAACAATGCTCCACCTTACTAGTAATTGGGAAAATTAAAATGAAATGAGATGTCATTTTTCCTCCATCAAACTGATAAAAATGTAAAAGATAGAAAATGCCAACTATTGGCAAGGGTGTGAAGAAACAGGAATATAATTCAGCTCAAACTTTGGGGGACAATTTTGCACCATCTGCCAATATGGCAACATCTAGGAGCCTTTAGCCTGGTTCTATGATCCCATACCTTAGAACCTTCATTTATGTTACATCATTCTGTGTAATTTAAAAAAAAAAAGGGACACAAACTAAATGTCTTTCTACAAAAGAGCCGTTAAACCCAGAACAGCCACAGTATGGGAGAGCAGCCACAAGAGAGAATAACATAAATTTATATAAACTGAAGAAATTGTATCCAAGATCATCGTCAAGGGGGGTAGAACCAGTGACCAAGGGCACCTGGGTGGCTCAGTCAGGATCTCAGGGTCCTGCAATAGAGCCCCACATTGGGCTCCCTGCTCAGTGGAGAGTCTGCTTCTCCCTTTCCCTCTGTCTGTCCCCATGGCTTGGGCTCACTCTCTCTCACTCACTGTCTCTCAAATAAATTTTTTTAAAAATTAAAATTAAAAGTGACCAAATAGTATGTAAAATATCGCCCATTTCTATAAATCTCTTGACTCTATATATGAGCGGGTGTGTCAGCGTGTGAATATAAGCACGTATACACGTACATGGGTAGATGAAGATCTGGCCACCTCTGGGGAGGGGAGGGGAGTGGACGGAGGGAAGCCTGCAAAGGCACAGTGGCCACATGCGGAAGATTAAGCATGGGGACATTTATACCGTAGACATCACAGATTCGCATGTGTGTTGCTAGGCAATTTTTTGGCAGACAGCAAGAGAGGCTTTTACTAATTCATGCAAACGTTCTCACAGCCAGCGGCAATCTTATCAAAGGAGACTTCATTCTGTACACTTGTGCATTATTTTTACAAACATGCATTGCGCTTGCAATTAAAGTAGCTGGAAAATTTGAACATTGCCCTTGACTTCAAGCAGCTAACAATCTAATGGAAAACTGAAGAAGAAAAGAACTCAGAATTAGAAATTAGACTCTGGTCTTTCAGTCTGGTCAGTCTTAGCGATCCACCTTGAAAATAACTTCTCCTTTCTGAAAATCTTCTTTTCTAGTTCTGGTAACTAGTGTGATTTTCCAAATCACCAAAAAGCCAAGACAACTCCATCTTGAAGTTCCACATATTCTCACAGTATTCCAGTCTTCCTACGCCTCTAGATATCCCTTTTCTTCAGGCTTCAGGCTGTCTCCCATTGCCCCCCAAACCTCCTAGAAACTCCCAGTCCATAGTCCTCTGTCGGTGATGAAAAAACTTCCTTGAAAGGACTCAGGTTCAGGGACACACTAGCTCAGGCACCAGTCAACCCAAAAAACTACTCTTCCTACGTTTTGGCAGTCGTCACCAAGGCACCTCCCATTCCAAGGAAACATTTCCACGTTTATGAATGAATCTTCCCCTCCATGCCACTCTAACCCATCCCATTCATGGATTCACTGATGCAGCCCAAAATTATTGGTCACCTGCTCTGAACCACAGCTTGGGTTGAATCAGACACGTCTTGCCCCTCTGGCCTGTCAGCCTAGGTAGGGCAAGCAGAGGTGTAGGGAAAAGTCATGAGTTGAGATGGTCATGCTACCAGGCTGGCATGGTGTTACAGGAGCCCAGAGGAGACATGGCCTATTTGGAAGACATCTGAGGGCTTCAGAGAAAGACTTCATCCCGAAGGATAAGTAGGATGGCAAGAAAGGGAGTGCGTGGCAGGTGCAATGAAAGGCAAGCTGTAGCTCTAGAGCAGTAGTGGTGAGAAATGACTGCACGCAAAGGCATCTGGAACGGGTTCAAAAGGTCATGGGGAGCCACTGAGTCCCTGAAGGAGATTAAGTTGAGGAAAAACACAACAGACCTTGGTTTTAGGGACATATAGCTCCAGCAGTGGTTCCAAGATGACCTGGAAGAAGAAGGGCTAAAGTCAAGAAGACCAGCTAGGAAGCTGGTGCTCTAGTCTAGGCACACAGCCTTTAAAAACCGATGGGCTTGGGTGCCTGGGTGGCTCAGTGGGTTAAAGCCTCTGCCTTCAGCTCAGGTCATGATTCCAGGGTCCTGGGATCGGACTCTCTGCTCCCGCATCAGGCTCTCTGCTCAGTAGGGAGCCTGCTTCCTCCTCTCTCTCTGCCTGCCTCTCTGCCTACTTGAGATCTCTGTCTGTGAAATAAACAAATAAAATCTTTACTAAAAAAAAAAAAAAAAAAAAACCAATGGGCTCAAACCAGAAGTGATGCTCCCCAGTGAGCCAATCTCATTTTGTCTGAAATAAATTGCATTATATTGAATTTCCAATGTGCTCCTTTTTGGAGCCAAATCTGTGGTTAAGAGCAGACAGGAATTTAAAATACTGGTTCCATTTACACAACCTTAAGACATCTATCGGGAGACTAGGAATTGGCTGGAATAGGCTTCATCCAAAGATTAATGAAAGGCATTAATTTCCCTTCAGGACGCCACACATTGGACTCTGAGATTAAAGAACAACAACCAAAAAAAGTCAAGCTTAATTATCCTCAGTGACAAACTATACTCTGCACTTGGCATCAGCCACTTTAACTTCCTTCCTTGCATCACGCACACAGCTCAGTTTTACAGTGGAAATTCTTCTCTCCCCCTTCCATTCCGTTCCTCGGTGAGAAATAGGAAGGAAATCAGACGAGTAAAAAGAGAAAGCCGATGGAAAAGGCTTTCCATCTCTCCAGGTTGGGAGTTCCTTTCCTGTCTGCAAAACAAACGTGTGAGTCAGCCCGAGAGACGGAACATCCAAAACATTTAGAAAATTCTGTACGTCTTGCCTACAGGTAACTTCAGTCTTATCTCTATTATGTCCTAGTGTCAAAAAAATCCAGAACAAGAATGCCTGAGTGGGTCTGTCAGTTGAATGTCAGCCTTCAGCTCAGGTCATGATGCCAGGGTTGGGATCGACTTGCACATCGGGCTCCTTGCTCAGCACGGAGACTGCTTCTCCCTCTGCCTGCTGCTCCCCCTGCTTGTGCTCTCTCCCTCTCTCTGACAAATAAATAAATAAAATCTTAAAAAAAAAAATTCTGGGACACCTGGGTGGCTCAGTGGGTTAAAGCCTCTGCTTTCGGCTCAGGTCATGATCCCAGGGTCCTGGGATGGAACCCCCCATTGGGCTCTCTGCTCAGCAGGGAGCCTGCTTCCCCCTCTCTCCCTGCCTGCCCCTCTGCCTACGTGTGATCTCTGTCTGTCAAATAAATAATAAATAAAATCTTTAAAAAAAAAAAATCCAGAGCAGAAGGGAGGAGATCCAGGTCAGCTGTAACAGGGGGAAGCCTGGCCAGAAAACCAGTCCATCGGGACACAGGATGTTAGCGGGTCTTTGTGTTTAAGTGAGACCCTTGCACTTTCAAAGGGGGCACTGCCTGCTGATGAAAGAAGCTGGGGAATCTTAATAGTTTTAGGAAAAATCATTTCAAAGAGAAAGGGAGCGGGGTTCAAAGAGTTTTTGAGATGATTCACACTTCTCACCCAAAACACAAACTTTAGCTGAAAATGTGTAGCTTTTCCAAGTACTATTAAAAATTAACCTAAAAGAATGGTGTTCGGCCCTTTCTCTTTATATTTGAGATGTTTTGTGAACCTAAAGTTTGACCTAGAGAACATACTCTTCTCCATATAAACAAAATAGAACAAAGTCTACATGACAGCAAGCTATGAGTATTTTTACAGAAATAAACTAAATACGGATGCCAGGCTGAATAGTTAACCATTAAGTACACACACACACACACACACACACACACACACAGTGTAAGCAGTAATCATGGGCACACCGGCTAGATGCCTTTAACAATCAACATCATAGGGGACGCCTGGGTGGCTCAGTCAGTTGGGCGACTGCCTTCCACTCGAGTCATGATCCTAGGGTCCTGGGATCCGGTCCCGCATTGGGGTCCTTTCTCAGTGGGGAGCCTGCTTCTCTCTATGCCTCTGCCTGCCACCCTGCCTGTGTGCTCTCTCTCTCTCTGACAAATAAATAAATAAAATAAAATAAAAATAAAATCAACATCCTAGAAGTTTGATCTTATCCTCCAGGGGCCCACTGTTTGCACAAACACCATCTCGTTTCTATACACAGAATCCCCAGGTTGTACTCAGGCGAAGAGGCTATTCCCCATTTTGTAACTCTAAAAAAGTGGGGTGCCCACAGGGGACCTGGCTGGCCCCAGGTCACAGAGTCATTCGTCAGCACCTTACGTGCCAGGCAGGCCAACTGAGTCCAACAGGAAAGGAGTGATCCCTCTCCAGGACAAAGCCATCAACACTAAGACCGTGTTTTAGGATTTCCACTAGCACTTTGGGCGCCATCTTTCCCCCAACCACACTGTGGGGGTGCACACTGCAGAGCTGTCGTTTTTGTTCCAGGAATGCCCTTTCGTGGTGAAGAGTTCAACAAGCTCCTTCCTTGATCCAAACTGGTTTGCCCAGAACTCCCTGTTCCACAGGTGGGAGGAAGTGCAAATCTGGGAACGGGGACCTGTATGCAGAGCCAACTCCACACAGCACCCAACCACCACCACCGCAGGTTTCCCCAACCTGGGTCTAAGGCAGAGCCTTGCCCCGTGCTATAGATAGCCACCAAGCAGGGAGACCCCTCAAGACATTTTCTCAGTGTCCCCAGCATTGTTCACTCATCCCCACAAGGCCTTTGGGATCGGGGCCCCTTCAGCAACTGTACCATACATGCTTTCCCTCACCAGAGGGCCTGCACCTATGTCACTCCCTCACCACTTCTTATCTAGCCACCTGACTCACGTCCCAAGCTCTATGTCACTTCTTCCAGGAAGCCCTCCTGACCTCCTCAGGTTATGTGTTCCAATGGCGCCTGGTCCCACTCCTAGCATAGAATGTGAGACAACCCTCCACATGGAAATTACCTACTACATCCCCCATTTAGACCGTCAACCCCATGAAGGGAGGGGCTGGATCTGTCTCCTCTGCCACGAAATCTCTAGCAGCTGGCATAACTTCGGTTGCGAATAGATGGGCGAGCGTATCTTTGAAATCAATAAGCATGTACGGCTCACCATGAAAAGCAGCATGCTGCCAGACCCTGAGACAGAAGATGAAGTTATGCCGTCTGCCCTCGGATAAATTATAATCAAGGAGTCTGCGATGGCTTTTATCTCTATTTCATGAACAGACAGATTGGTACAAAAACACAACTACCCATAGGGTGACTGGTAAGAAGGGACCCAAAGATCCCCGGGGCTGGTTACAACTAGACTCGGAATGTCCTTCTCTTGGGTGACAGTGATGTTTCCGAAATGTTTCAACTGAGATCTGGCCTTCAGACTGCTGCTTCGTGAGAAGCCACAGATGAGAGGACTCTCGACCAGAGCAGTGTTCTGTCTTCAGGCCAACGGGACAGCCAGCTCCCCAGGGCAGGAAGATTCCAAATGTTAATCTAGTCAGGGACGAAAGCAGAGTGAGAGGTGACGGAGACCGAGTCTTCCGTTTCTTTCCACCTGTCCCTTCCACAACATAAAAAACAAACAAACAAGAAACTGCAAAAAACACACAACCTCTGTGTCTCTGCCCCCAGTAGACTAAAAGGAGCTCTGACCCCTTCGCCCTGAGTGCTGTTTCTAAACCAGACCCCCCCCCCCACCCCATCCCTTCCTATCAAGAGGGAGTCAGTGGTTCTCAAAGTGTGGTCCAGGAACCAGCAGCATCAGCATCCCCTCCCCATGTCCCCCCAAGCTCCCCTCCCCACCGAGAACTCGTTAGAAAGGCAAATTATCCAGCCCCTCCCTGGACACTGAATGAGAAAGGCCAAGGGCAGAGCCTGGCCAGCGGGGTTTTAACTGACCTTGCCAGTGTCTCTGAGACTCACTCAGGTTTGAGAATCATGGCCTAGTTTTTCATCATCCATGCTTACTGCCTGCCGAATGCTCTTGCTTATTTATTGAAACACCTGTTTACTTCTTGTCCTTCCTCCGTGAAATGCGGCGCCATGCAAACTGGGAACCTGCCTGTTCAGCTCGGGGCTCTCTCTGCATCTTCTGTGGCTTAGAATGGGCCTGTCACATAGAGGTGCTCAGTAAATATTTGCCCAGAAAATATACCACTCTGCCTCTTGTTTCATATTCCCAACTTCCTAAGAGCTAGCCAAGAACCATTCCAGAAGGAGTTAAACCCCCCCTCATGAGTCAGCTCTCCAAGACTCTGGTTATCTGTCAGTGGATGATAAGCCTCCAAGGACAGGAGATGCAATGACCTTTTTGCCCAAATCCCCAAGGCTGCACAGTGCTTGCTCATGGCTGTTCGGAACTCACCTTTCCAAACGTCAGAAGTCTGATGACATTCCATAATCAAGACATCTTGGGCCCAAGAACGGATTTGGGAGCACTGAGGAAATCCCTACTGGGGTGAATCAGTGAGTTACAAGCCCCACCCCAGTGCCTGTGATGAGTCAGTGCAGCCCAGCGCAGCGCTCCCCTCTGCGTGGTGCCCCCCGACTCTGTGCACACAGTCACAGAGATGCGACTCCTCGCATCACTGAGGGAAGCAGAAACCAGTGGCTCCTTGTGCTGCATAAAGCCCCAGCTCCAGATTTTGCAGTGGAATTATTTGAGAAGCTTCCCTGTTGTGGCAGGAAAGCCAGAACTTGGGGGAAGTGTTAAGGGAAACAGCCATTCATAAAAAGGAACCAAACCGCTGCCCCTTACTCATGTTATCTCACGTGAAATGTACATGCATTGAGGTCTTTTTCCCCAAAAAGGAGGGCAAGACTTAGAAAGGAACACTCCCACAGGCCTAGAGCCATCAATGGTGGACCTTGAACCTCTCACCCAGCTCTGGCCCCAAAGCCCTTCCCAATCTCTAAAAACTCATGAGCGAGCTGTGGCCCTCACCCCGCTTCCCTATATGGGCCAGGCCCGCTGCAGTATCTCATCCAAACACGCGGGCGGAAGGGTAAGAGAAAACTACTTTCAGGAGGGGGATAAACTGGGCGATTCGAGGGGCCCAGATTGGGAGGGCTCTTGGCTCCTCTGCCCGGTCCTTCCGGCAGGAGGACGCCACGCCTCTCTTTCTGGATTTGCCTTGGACCTGCCTGGACAGTTAATATTAACCCGAGGTGATGAGCACCCTTGCCGGGTTCCCAGAGCCTCTGAGAAAGGTGGATGCTGACTCACTGCCGATGTGGCAGCCACGTGTTCCTACAGTTCCCAGCCAGCGGGCAGCCTCCTGGGCTAAGCAGAAGGGCCCCTCTGTCGGGGCAAGGAAGGGGAAACGTGGCTCGTTTTCAGTGTCCTCCGTCGGAGAAGGAGGAAGGGTGGGGGTGTATTAGCCCTGGAGGGAGAAGGAAGTTGGGAGCAGCTGAGCGAGATGCTTCCCCGGCCTGCTCCCTCTGCCTGCTCCCTCTCCGGGGTGTTTACCGCTCTCACCCCAACACGCCCAGTAACGTGCACTGGGAAACTGGGGGCTGCGGAATCAAGATGTGCAAAAGGTCACAGGGCACAAATAAGGAAGGGTTAAAGGCTACCTGGGAACACACCACCTGCAGCGTGCTTAGCCCCTCCAACAAGCCCCCCCACCCCACCCCCAGGGCTCCGAAGCCAAGGCCAGGTCTCCCTGGCTCTCTGCTCCGCCCCCACCCACTGGCCCCAACTCACCTCTGCCCCAGAGACAGAGGCACCTGAGGCTTTCGCCCACCTCTGGTGTGTTAGCAAATCTCTGGGTAAGGACAGAGAAGCCGGGCTTGGCACACCCTTCTTTCTGGCCTCATGTTCCTCCCAACAAAAATAAAATAGGATGAAATGAAAAAGCCACGGGCACTTGACACCGTAGAAGCTCACAGCCGTGGACCTGGCACACACACATGGAAAGAATAGGAGAGAGCGTAGGACCCACAGATTTTAAATTCAATCATTCTGAATGGAAGGGCTCCCGCCCAAAGGAAGCTCACCCCACTGCTTGTTTCTCTTGACACCTTTCAGCCTAAAAACCGCTCAGTGATGCTGGGACCAATTTGGGTGTTCTGGCCTCTCAGCGCTCAGCTCTCAGTTTCAGGCTCGAAACCCCCCACCAGGTGCAGGAAAGACACTCTCCACCCCTGCGCTGTTGGATCTGGGGAGCTGGCAACGTGGCCGAACCAGCAACAGCAAATCCAGCCTTTGGCCACAGCCCCAAAATAAAGCCCTGTTGAGCTGAAACACGCCTGGGTGCCACACTTGTGGGTGCTGGCTAATCACACTTTCTGATTCACACCATCATTAAACCGGCAGCTGGGGCAAGAAGCAAAATCGCCCAGGGCCCAGCGCTCTGGGCCAGATCTGAAGAGAATATGCGCAGAATGCACAGAAGGATAAGTGAAAAAATGGGGTCCCTGCCCCAGACGTGCTACTCCACCTCCCTTCCAGCGGAAGGGAGACAGAAGCCTTGAGCCGAGCGGCGTCCCTCCCTCTGGACCACATGGCCGCCCGCAGTCACACCCGTTGTTCACACGGCAGACACAGCCCGCTGGGTGCGGACACCCCTCGCCAGTCCGGGCCCGGCGCGCAGGTCGGAGCACGCAGCTGACATCAGGAGCCAGCCCGGCTGGGCAGCACCGGGGGACTCAGATCCTGCGGCTCCCACGTGTGACCCCAGTTGCAACAGTGGGTTAAAGTGCACCCAAGGATCCTGGCGCAAACATCCGTGGTGATAAGCTGTCCCCTTCTTGGCAGATAACCCCGGCAGGGGAGAACACATTTTACCATAGCTCTGAGCTGTCCTTCCAGAGGCCCCGCGTTCTTAGAGGCCTCTCACCACCAGTCGTTCTGCGGCTGACCCCCGATGACACGGCATTAACAGAATTTTAATATTTTTCCCAAAATAAACAGCGAACCCAGGGTTTTGTGTATCAACCTGCTGCTCCAACCTCCAACTTATTTTTAGCCAAATAAACCCCCAGTCTTCCAAGGGGGGTTTTCAGAGCTGAGGCCGAAGAGGTTCTCCTTTCAGGGTGCACATGGAATCGGGGTTCAGGATCCACTGAGCAGACCTGAGAAATGTTGACTCGGTGAGTCAGCCCTGAGGCCCAGGAGCTGGCAGGAGGGACAGGGGTGTCGGAGAGCTGAACTTTGTCCTCTAGTGGAGTGTGCAGCTGGCCCCGGGATCCTCAGCTAAGGACCCCAAGGCCCTAGAGTGGGGTTGTTACTGGATTGAATTGCTATAGGGTAAGGTGGGGGAGGAAACACAGAAATGGAGCCCCTGCCCGAATGAGTTTACCGTGAATCAGGAAGACAAGAGGGAAACACAGATGTTACCAGAAATACAGAGTTGTCAGACCCCGAACACCTCCGGGATGTGGCCGTTTAGCCAGCAGTTTTGACTTCCAAAGAAGGACTGGCTGGGGGCCAACGGTTTGGGAAAGGACACTGGGAGAAGGGCTTGTGAGCGGGATTTGCGAGGAACGGAGAACAGGAGTCCACCCTAAGCACTCCACTCTTTCTACACACCCCCCTGGGCAATCTCACCCACAGCTCCAACCACCTCAATTCGTTGACTCAGATATGTGTCTGCAGCCTGGTCCATTCTCCCCAGCCGCAGATTCCAGTGGTCCGAGAGGTCATTTCCCTACTGTCCCAACCAGTGACTCTAGCCATATTCATCTTCCCCCTGTACGTGCATCGGCTCTTCTCTTAGCCCCCATCTCTGGGCACCTACAAAGCGCAGATACCTATACCCTACAACCCAGGCTCCCCCTGCATTGCCCCTTCCCCTCCCTGCCCCCCCCCCCAAGCAAGCCTGGCCAGTTATGCCTTCTCTTGGCTCCTAAGCCAGCCCTCCTCTCCATCCTGGGTCCATTCTGTCTATGTTTCAGGTCTCCATTGTTTCTGTTGCCTCCTCCCTGGTCTCCAGACTATAGCCTTGGTGCCCTTCTGTGTCTCTCAGCAGATTGTCTTGCTATGTATGACAAGGGCCTTCCCCTGCCACCTTCCATGCTGGCTCCTAGCCAGTAGTCATGAAGTCCTCCCTCCAGAGCGTGATTATAAAAAAAAAGAAAGAGACCTAGGCTTTGCCCCCAGGCACCAAACTTTAGAGTGCTGCATTATAAAATAAGGATTTTTAAAGCTTCGAGTGTACTTAGCAAGATGCATTAGTTACAATAGGAAGCTGCCAGATGGTGCATATTGTTAATAATATCCATTGTGGGCTACCTAGTAACATGCTAGTTGATTGTGGAGGCCTCCCCTGCACCTAACTGGCTAGTTTGTGCTCTACCGTGAGACTTTCAAAAACAGGCCCATTCATCTTTTGACCTCCAGATACACTGAGTTCCACCCAGTTCTGAAGCCCTGGAGGCCGCCTGGGTGGGCCCCCGCTCTCTCTTAGCTCTGAGCCTGGGCACGGGAAACCGTTTTCCTCTCTGATTCCACGAGCCACTCCGCGAATCTCAACCAGGGGCCATCTTGTCCCTCGGGGGACAGCTGGCTGTGTCTGCAGGCATTTTTTTTAATTCATACAACCTGGAGAGAAAAGGGTTGTGATCACAGTCACCTAGTACAGAGGCCACACTCCATATTCCACTCTGCGCAGGACAACAAAGAATGATCTCGTCCAGAATGTCAACAGCTCCAAGGATGAACAAACCCTGGTCTCGATTCAGCTCAACCCCGCATTTGTCCTGCTTCCCAAACACTCTCCGTGCCTCTGTGCAGTTTCCCCAAATATGGTCCAAATCTGTATAGTAATAATCATCACGTTGCATATAACGATTCACTTCTCAGCCTCTTCCCCAAGCTTCTTGAGGGCAAAGAATTTGCCTTCTTCTTCTTATGCCGCTGGAACGTAATAGGACAGCAAGGTCTCAGGGAATGACAGGCAAAGGGAGACCTGAGTCTGATCCAGGCCATGAAGTATTGTATAATGCACTGAGAATAATATCTATCCCACCTCCCCCAAGAGTCCTATCATCTCTTCTTTAGGCCACCATTAGTGGTATTTGACATATAAATAGCACAGTGTGCTAAGTATCACGGAGAAGTAGAATGTAGACATGGGTTTTTTGTTTTGTTTTGTTTTGTTTCTGCTTCAGCTTACACAATAAAATTTGCTGGCAAACCAGTGCATCAAGGTCAAGAGAGTATTTTAAACACCAACAATTACTCTCAAGCAATCACAAAAATATATACATGTGCACTCTGGGTCCATGGGCTGCCTTCTGGAAAGTGAAGAAGTAGAAGAGGGAACATCAGTCGGAAGAATAAAGTCCTGGAGAGATCGTAAAAAAAAAAAAAAAAAGGCCTTAGAACCCCAGGAGTTTCGACCCTTCTTCTGGGCCACAGAGCTGTGCCCACTTAGGTCTAAAATGTGTGGAAAGAAAAAGGCAAAATCTCCTTCGAGCAGAGCTTCTCCACACAGCTAACTCACCCAGATTCCAGAGAGCTAATCAAAGGCAGTTGGTAGAAAAGCAAGTATGTGAAAAAGCAAGGAAAACATTCTTAAAAATCTGCTCTGGGCCCACCCAGCTCAACCAAGCGTCTTCAGGGTGCCAAGCTCAAGGTTGCCCAAGATGTGGGCCTCCATGTACCCCCATCACAGATACAGTCAGTGTCAGAAGGTTGTTTTTCCAAGAGTTGGGCGACCGTTCCGCCCACTGGAGGAATGGGGCTCACAATAAGAAAATATATTAATATCAAATGTGAAAAAGAAAAAGAAACCAGATTCAATGCCACAGAAACTCATTGGAGACCATGGACCCCTCAACGTCACCACACATGGATTTCCTGTTCTGTTTGCAAAGGGGTCAAGAAAGGGGTCCATGCCATAAGTGTGTGTGTCGAGAGCCTCAGGGTCTCTGCTGACCCCGAGCAGCCCACTTGGCAGCACAGAGAAGGGCAATGAGTGGAGACATATGCTCTCCTCCCTGAGGAAGGCAGCTTCATCACAGAACTCTGCTCCTATGGTAACTGCCAGAGGCTACCAGGAGTCCCTCCTAGATGAGTGGATGTGTTAGCAAGAGATTGATGTTGTGCTGGGACTATTGTGTGGGTTAGGGTCACACAGGAAGACTGTGTCAGATAAGAATATGCCCTGTGGATTAAGATCGTAAAGGAGCAGGGCTGCACCCAGCATCAGGGTTGCATGGAGAACAAGCCCAGTGCCCAGTGCCCGGGGAGGGGGGCAGCAGGTGTGGGGAAGGGTCTCCCCTGCTCCTTCTCCCCAGCAAGCCCAGGGTTAGTGTTTGCTCCTCATCCCCTCCTGCTGGCTTCTAGACTATCTTGTCAGGGTAAAGAAGGGACCCTCTTAGGAGCTGGGCCTCCCAGAACCTCCCCACCCTCAGCCAGACAGGACCTGTCAATCTCCAGCAAGTCCAGGAGGAAAGTCAGCTGCTGCTTGGACCATAAACACAGTCCACGCTGTGGGCAAAGCATGGACAAGAGTTCTGCTTCTCCCTGGCAAGTATGACAGCAACCACACTTCAAAATCTAAAACAACACACGGAAGTAAAGTCTCCCACCCCACACTCTGCCTGGAGTTTTAGGGGGAGAGAGTAGCTGATACGCCAGTGGTTGTCAAACGTACCTGGAATACATCTGTTTCATTCCAGAAAACACTTACCAAGCATCTACTACACGCTACTCTCCAAATGCCTGCACAGTTTATAGAATTTTAAGTCAAAGAAATAGGATATACTTATTTGATTCTAAGTACGAAGAGAAAAAAAAAACTTAGGATTGAGGAAGAATTTTCCCTAATAGGCTCCACAAACTCTTGTGGAATAAGTCAGGAAATAACAGATTTTGTTCCTGGATGTGTAAATGGAATATCATGCTTGGGCCTAAGAACGCGGTCCTTCCTTACCGGAAGAGAAGCTCACTTCCACAGAGCTTGAAGAGGGTGGTTGTCTTTGATCAAAATTTTTTCATTTAAACTCAATTCGCCAACGTATAGGACATCACGAGTGTCAGGTGTAGTGTGCGATGATGCATTAGTTGCGTATAACACCCAGTGCTCCTCCCCCCATTACCCCATCCCCCAACCCACCTCCCTTTCTGCAGCTCTCAGTTTGTTTTCCAGAGTTAAGAGTCTCTTATGGTTTGTCTCCCTCTCTTATTTCCTCCCATTCAGCTTTCCCTCCCTTCCCCTATGGTCCTCTGCACCATTCCTTATGTTCCACATATGAGTGAAACTAGATGGTAATCATCTTTCTCTGTGGATATATTTCACCTAACAAAATCCCTTCCAGTTCCATCCGTGTCAATGTAAATATATATAAGGATATATAAATATAGATATAGAATTATAAAGATCTATATAGATATAAAGATATATCTATATAAAAATATGGATATAAAGATGTATATATTCACATATGTATATCATTTATGCATTTGACTTCCTAAACCCAAAACTATTTTACTTCCTATCAGGTTGGATGTGAAAACATGAAGAAAATACCTCTTTCGGGGCTCCTGGGTGGCTCAGTGGTTAAGCATCTGCCTTCAGCTCAGGTCATGATCCCAGGGTCTAGGGATCCAGTCCTTAGTTGGGCTCCCTGCTCAGCGGGGAGCATGCTTCTCCCTCTCCCTCTGTCTGCTACTCCCCCTGCTTGTGTGCTCTCTCTTTCTCTCTCTCTCTCTCTCTCTCTCTCTCTCTCTCTCTCTCTCTCCCTGTCAAATAAATAAACAAAATCTTTTTTTTAAAAAATCACTCTAGATAGGTGACAGGTCGATGCTCAAAAGAGGGTGAGATCTTACCCCAGCTCGTCCAGATTAACATATTTCATAATGGAAAGAGAAAAAAACAGAAGAGGGCTCATTTTCCACCACTGAATTAATAACCCCAGCAGTGCTGGTAGAAGCCAAAGGGCTTGAATACCTAGTAGAGACTACCTCCAGGACAAAGGGGATGCTCTCCTCATGTCTTCTCAAGGCCTTTCCAGGTTAAGAAAACAGGAGACAGTCCCTCTTGACGCCAATTGTTAAAATTACTGGGGAGAGGCGGGGGTGTTGGTGTGGGGCTGGGAGAGAAAAGCGGTTAGCAGAGAGCAAAGAGGAGAGGCAGAAGGACAGATAAAGCCATATCAACCCCTAAGAATAACAAACTAAAAGCCTACCATAGCCATTGTGTCCATGACTCACTGCTCCAAGAAGTCAGGGATGCAGGAAGGAAGGAGAGCATTCGTGTTTCTTCGAATCCTTTCCACAAAATTGTAACCTCTCATCTTCCACCAGCATTGTATACCACTTATCACAGCTGGGAGGGAAAAAAAAGTTTATATTGGCCCAAAAGGCTATAACAACATATAGGGAGAAAGGAGGGGGAAGTTTAGTATGAGAAGTGCAAGAAGTTTTTTCCAAGGAATACCTATTGTTCTGCACTTGTAGCCGTTCTACTGAACTGTCAGACATTCCCACCTGCTTCCAGAATGCAAAGCAGCAGGAAGACAAGACCCAAGCTTATTCTCTACATTTGATGACACAAACAAACGCATGCACTTAATTAAAACCAATGTCCTCACACTGCTTGGGAGTGTTTTTACTCCTTCAACAAAAAATAAAAATGTGAAACAAGAAGATGCCCAAGAAAGCGTTCTCTAAATTGCATACTGCCATGGAAACCTTGATTTTCTTCTGTATTGGTCTGCTACGGCTGCTGTAACAAAATACCGCAGACCAGCCAGATAACTTACACAACAGACATTCCTTTTTTCTGCAGTTCTGGAAGGCAAACAGCAAGGCGTCAGCGGGGTTGGTTTCCCATGAGGGCTCTCTTCCTGGCTTGCAGACGGTCACCTTCTCGCTCTGTGCTTCCCAAGGCTTTTCTTCATGCTCGTGCAGAGTGGGAGAGAGGTCTCTGACGGCTCTCCCTCTTCTTATAAGGACACTAGTCCTATGGAATTAGGGCCCACCCTGATGACCCCATCTGATGTTGATGACCTCCTTAAAGGACGTATGTCCCAATACAGTCACACTGGAGGTTAGGGCTTCAACATCTGAATTGTCGAACATAATTCAGTCCAAAACCTCTTGCTACCCCACGTGCACAGAAGTCCACCACTTTCAAAGCACTTTTGTGTACATCCTCATGTTTAACCCTCACCGCAAACCTGGAGATAGGCAAGGCAGGTGTCACCCCATGGTACAGTGGAGGAAGCTGGGTGTTGGGGGTTCCACACCTCACCTGGGGACACAAAACTGCTAATGGCAGAGCTAGAATTCAAGACCAGGCCTGCAGAACTCCGGAGTCCTTAACAGAAGTGAAGAATTTCTCTGGTTCAGTTAAAAACATATATATTTAGTGCTTTCTATGACACTTTGTTGGGGCAAAGTCCCAACACGAGAGGCCCCTCATAGAGAGAAAAGCACATGGCCTTGGAAGACAGAAATGTGCACCTGTGCACGTCATCCAAGGTGTATTTCACTTTCCTGCCCAGTTACCTCCATTCATATATTACTTTTCCTTCTGTACCTCATTTAGGTAACTTCCCCCCCAAAGCCTTGAGCCCACACTGAACTTACTCTCCTCTCAGACATTGGTCTCTAACACTCTTTGGAGAACAAATCCCTTTCTGTCTAGAAAGGGATTCTAATTTTCATATCTTTATAGCCCATTTCCCCAGCCTCAGCCATTTCCACCTGGATGTAAGCCTGACTTTGCTCCACAGCTTGCCAGATCACAACAGTTCAGATTTGTTTTTAAAAGTTTTCTCTGAGGGCATGAGGATGGCTCCATGGGTTAAGCACCTGCCTTCAGTTCAGGCCATGATCCCAGGGTCCTGGCATCCATTTACCGGGGCCATGCTAATCTTCTCTACATCTTTTCAATTTTTTTTAAGATTTTTATTTATTTATTTGACAGACAGAGATCACAAGTAGGCAGAGAGGCAGGCAAAGAGAGAGAGGAGAAAGCAGGATCCTTGCGGAGCAGAGAGCCTGATGCGGGGCTCGAACCAGGACCCTGGATCATGACCCGAGCCGAAGGCAGAGGCTTTAACCACTGAGCAACCCAGGTGCCCCCATCATTCCAATTTTAATATATGTTCTGCCGAAGTGAGCACGGGGGTCCTGGGATCCAGTCCAGCATCAGGCTCCTTGCTCAGTAGGGAGCCTACTTCTCCCTCTCCCTCTGTGTGCTCACTCTCTCTCTCTCAAATAAATAAATCTTTCAAAAATCCCCCCCCCCCCGAATCTCAGATATTTGCTGAGAATAAATTATTTTATTGCAAACAGCCTAAATCTCAGTGACATAACAATGTCCTTCTCCCAAGGTCATAAAAACGCAAAACAAAGAGCTATAAATCCCCACTGTCCCTGAGTCAGGATGCCACCTCCTCCACTGTCCATGACATGCACTCCCGTATGAGAAGGGCTGAGAGCGTTCCTTCTCCTTGTTTTTGTTTTCTTCTAAGAGCTTTTCCAGAATGAAGAGTTCCTGTAAGCTGGCAGCCCTTGAGTGGCAGGAGGCAGGGTCAATGTCCCCTCCCATAGTGCATCACTGTGTGATTTTATACAGTCCAGGAACAGAGTGTCTGAGCATTAGTGATCTGACAGTGTGTTCAATCCAGAGTATGCAAATCCCTGCTCTCCTCCAGGGAGGTAAGCCCTGTGTGTGTGTCCTCATTCTAGCCTCTACCAAACACTGGAGGACTGAAGAAACAGATGTGCAGTTAGCGAATACTGGAGATTGGCACGCTCTATCAAAACTATCTCTAAAAGTTTATCTCCTTTGGGTTAATAAATGCTCTTGGAGATTAAGACATTGTCAGGTAAATGAAAGGCAACAGGTCCTTCTGATTAAGTATTAGATAAAGCAACTCTCCTGATGGGCCTACAACCGTGGAGCACCCAGGATGCAGGAATTCCAGTGTTAAAACTTGGGAGAGGGAATGCCTGGGTGGCTCAGTCAGTTAAGCAACTGCCTTCAGCTCAGGTCATGATCCCAGCGTCCTGGGATCAAGTCCCACATCAGGCTCCTTGCTCAGTGGAGAGTCTGCATCTCCTTCTGCTCTGCCTGCCATTCCCCCTACTTGTGCTCTGACCCATAAATAAATAAAATCTTAAAAAAAAAAAAAAAAAAAACAACTTGGGAGAGTCCTGGGCAAATCGGAATTGTGGATCACCCTGTTAAATCATATGAGGCCGGGAACCTATTATGGAAAGCATAATCTTTGTGTGTGGTCGGCAGGGGTAGGGGGAGTCCTTTGTGGTTATTTCATTTTTCTGTACTCATTCCTATGTTCATCCTAAGACAGGGACAGTATCACCGGCTTCAAAGCTCTGTAATGAGAGTTTAAGGATTCAGTGTGAGTGTATAGTCAATGCAGTATTAAGAGGGACAACAGGCAGGTGTGATGAATAAGTGAATAAGGGTGCCCTTGGCTGTTCCCAGTGTTCATAACCTGGCACCTCTGTAGTTTCTATGTGAAAGGTGTCAATGGCAAGCGGGTCTATGTAATATGATAAGCAATGAAGGCAAAGCTGAGGTCAGGGTCCATGACACAAAGCTGGGCTCAGAGACACACATACAAGTTGCAGGTAAGAGGTTGGGGTCAGTGTTGAGCATTCTAAGCAAGAGGGTCATAGGCCGTTCATTATAAGCATACAGGCTGGGACTAGTACATAGAGATGCAAGCCAGACAGAGAGCACAAGATCCTATGGTTAGAGCACAGAGAAATCTGGAGCCCAGAGACCCAAACTTTGCCGAGAGAGTACAAGCCAGGAGCAACTCCACCATCTGGAACATAACTGAGAAGCTAGAAATATGGAGGGAAATAAAAGACCTCAGGGAAGCCAAAATCAGTATCACAGTCCCGCATGAGAGAACTCCCGCCAGACCCTTCCTTAGAAATGATTCCAAGACAGTTGGTTTATCTATGTTCCACTGCAACACAGAACCCAAAATCAGCAACAGAAATGCCACAGGCAGGCACAAAGTTAGCAGAAAGATGGGTCAACCATCAGTCCAATGGCAATAGAGAGAACGAAACAACAAAGAGAAAGGATCAGTCTGGTGTCATGTACCATAAGTAACACCTAGACCTTGTGGATCCCTGATAAGAGCCCAATATTCTGCTCTCACAGATACCACCCTCCAAGGTCACAGGACGCTATAATGTCTCTCAGATTTTCAAGGTCACTCACTCATACTTAGAGAATGGTTGTATGAATTGTCCTGTATTGGAATACTTCTGAGCCACGAAAGGAACAATCCATTGCTAAGTGGGTCAATCTCAAAAACATTATGATATGAGGGCGAAGGCAGCTACTGAAGAATTCATACTGTATGATTTCTTTTATATGAACTTCTAGAACAGGCAAACTTAACCCGTGATGATAAAAATCACAAAGTGGGTCATCCTTAAAGGCAATGGGTCTTTCTTTGACTGGAAAGAAGACATGAAGACTCTTTCTGAGGTGACAGAAATATTCTGTCTTGGTTGGGGAGGTGGTTACACAGGTGTATACCAACGGTCTAATGTATCAACCTAAACATTTCAGACCTGCACATTTTATAGCTTATTAAGTATACACCATTTAAAAATAGTTTGTAAAACACATTTATTGGTAGTACTTTTTTCTAAATCAAAAGTAACACATACCATGTCAATTATCTGTTTAAAAAGTCAAAAATCAAAATAGTTTTTTAAAACAGTACATTGGGGCGCCTGGGTGGCTCAATCGGTTAAGTGTTCGACTCTTGATTTCAGCTCAGGTCACGATCTCAGGGTTGTGACATCAGCCCCCACATCAGGCTCCATGCTGAGTCTGGAGCCCGCTTGAGATTTTCTCTCTCCTTCTCCCTCTGACCCTCTCCCCACTTGTTCTTTCTCTCTCTCTCTCTTTCCTTGAAAAAAAATAAACAAAGATAATATCATCACTCAAGGTTTATTCCCACACACACAGTATGTCTCATTCCCTCCTACATGCCTGGCATTGGGCTTGTCCCTGGGATACAAAGAGGAATAAATATTGCTCCTGCCTTCCTACTACTGACAGGCCAATGCATGGCCAAATGCTCCCAATATAGCGTGATAAGGTGTGAATAAGAAGAGAGAGATCGGGAAAGGAGTAGCTGGAGTCTGGGAAGACTTACTAGCACCAGCGACACTGGAGCCACAGTGTAGAGAATGCAGGTACCACGAAGAGGATGGGGAAGGGCGGGGTGAAGAATTGCAGGCAGAAACAGCATTTGCAAGAAGAGTCACAAAGGGTCGTGGTTTTTTTGGAGAACAGAGAGCCCAGAGCAGCTGGTGCATGAAGTACAGGAGAGAAACAAAAGATGAAATTGAGAAGACACAAGGGGGCCAGACCGTGAGAGGGGTTTGGACTTTATCCGATGGCCACCAGGGAGCCTGTGACAGCGCATGATCGGGATGGTTTTATCATTAGGTAACTCTCTGCGGCAATGTGGAAACTGGTCTGGAAGGGGCCAATGATAAGGTAAAGAGACCAGTCGCCCTGTGCCAGGTGACAGATATTAACTAGAGTAATTACAGCAATCATTCCAGGTGTAGACAATATTGACTCGTTATGTTGTACACCTGAAACTAATATAATATCACATGTCAATTTTACCTCAATTAAAAATAAAGATAAGATGATAAAGGTCCCCCCTTTTTAACACACCAATTAAACTTCATAAATATGACTATGAGAGTGTTACTAACTGAAACACAGAGAGGGTGAGTGTGTGTGTGTGCCCAGTTAGCGCAGCTCTAAACTCCCGGAGAGAGAACCGAGGAACACACCAGGGCAGTAGTTAAGGGGATAGGCCTTTTCTGGCAGAAAACAAAAACCTATAGGATTTAGTGGCATCGAGAATACGAAAAGGGAAAGAGCTGGTGACAACTTCAAGACACTCAGCTAGGGTGTTTAGCCCAGAGGTGACTTCTTTTTTTTTTTTTTTTTTTTAAGATTTTATATATTATTTATCAGAGAGAGAGAAAGAGATTGAGCACAAGCAGGGGGGCAGCAGAGGGACAAGCAGGCTCCCCAATGAGCAGGAAGCCTGATGCAGGGCTTGATCCCACGACCTGGAGATCATGACCTGAGCCAAAGGCAGATTGTTAACTGACTGAGTCAGCCAGGCACCCCAGCCAGTGATCATGACTGTGAACAGAAAGGTACTCCATGAGAGTGAGGAGGGCTTGAAGTGCCTGCCGGACTCTAGCTGCCCCTGTCTGGCTGGTGTCCAGAATAACCATCGGAAGGCAGTCACGGACCAGACAGAGAAGCTGGAGATTCATCCCCGAAATGCCACCTAGTCCAGCCGGAACTCAAAATGTTGATGGGAGTGGGGTGAGTCTGGCCTCATCAAAGTCAGTCTGGGGGCACCTGGGTGGCTCAGTGGGTTAAGCATCCGCCTTCTGCTCAGGTCATGATCCCAGGGTCCTGGGATCGAGTCCTGCATCGGGCTCCCTGCTCAGTGGGGAGCCTGCTTCCCCCTCTGTCTTGTCTCCCCCAGCTTGTGTGGTCTCTCTCTCTCTCTCTCTCTCTCTCTCTCTGACAAATACATAAACAAAATATTTTTAAAAAAGAAAAAGAAAACAACTTGCTGAAGCATTTGGAACTGAGAAGGACACTTGTACCATGAAGGCTAGCAGAATGGGAGAGGAAGGGAAGAACAGACAGAAGAAAGGAGAGGGGGTAAAGCCAGCCCCAGGAGCAAAGCTCCTTCCACTGCCTTCCTCCACCTGTAGTCACTCCTCCTACGGATCCAGGAAACACAGCAGAGCTGCCCGGAGCTTGGTGAGCACTAGGGGAGTGGAGGGCAGCCATGGGCCCAATAAAAAGAGACACAGGCATTTCATAAGTCCAAGCAACTGCACAGACTACACACCCATGAACTTGGACAGTTTAATCTCTCTGAACTTTAAAACCCCCCCTCTCTACAGCAAAGATAATAGCACTCACTGCGCTATGTGCTTGGGGGATTCAACGTCAACTATGTGTGTGAGACACACCTGACCCAGTCAGCGCTCAGTTCTTTTATGTATTTTGGTCATTTGCCCTAGTAGGATTTTTCACACTCTTGCTCGGTTCCATTTGCCCTCAGATGTAACAGTGGTCTCTAGTCAGCAGGCTTCCTCGGGCAGTTACCCAACAGCTCCTTAGAAAGTAGCCAGTGGTAGTCCTGGCTGGTCTGGGGGAAAAAAAGTTTTCAGACAAGGGCCTCATTAAATGATACGCTTCAGACACTCTTTGCAAATATAGCTGCAAAAACAGGAAACAAGGCAATGTTCAGGGAAGCTTCCCTCCCCGAGGAGACACCTCCTTTTGCCATGTTTCATCGCCCACACTGTATTGCCAGGTCCTTGTATGTCATGCTATAAATAACATATTCTACCAGGAACCCTTGGCTGAGACAGAAATGAGGAGCCCGTTTACCGAGAAGAGCAGTCAGGTGCCGTCCACCGCGAATTATCCCCTTCTGCTGATTTAACTCCCGTGGGACCTGGGCCATTGCAGCTAGAGAATGAAAAAGAACGGTGTTGTTTTAGGTTTGTTTATGTTTATCATCTAGAAGTTTTATTGTCTTGTCTTTAACACTTGGGATTTTTTTTGTATGGCAAAGCGGGGATGTAAATTACATTTTTTCTGCGTAGATATCTTGCAGACCCAACCCTATTGATTAAAAAGATGGTCTTCCCCTGCCCGGCAGGAATCCCAGTTTTCTAAATTTGAGTATTAACTGAACCCTGAGTTTGATGTGCTAATATATTTTTCTCCTGGGAACTTCCAGGAGTTTTATAGTTTCCCATTTCACATTTAGTCTGTGATCCATTTAGGGTTCATTTTGGGGAAAGGGTATAAGATGAAGTCTGTGTCTACATTCATTTTTTCTTTCTTTCTTTCTTTTTCTTTCTTTTTTGTATGTGGATGTTCAGTTGCTTCAGCACCATTTGTTGAAGCTAATTTGTTTTTGTAATATATGTTAAAATAAACATATTCTTGTGGAAACAAGACACTTTCAATCAGCATTAAGCCACCGAAAATCATGTCACATTCCAGGCTTTCGGATCCCCATAGTGGTACAGCAAGGGAACAGCAGTGGATAAGGGAGGTTTTTCTGAAGGAATGAGTTTTCTTTAAAAATCTTCAAGAATTTATTGTATAAGAAGTTTATAGGGGCGCCTGGGTGGCTCAGTCAGTTAGGTGTCTTCCTTCAGCTCAGGTCATGATCCCAGGATCCTGAAATTGACCCCCGTATCAGGTGCCCTGCTCAGCGGAGAGTCTGCTTCTCCATCTTCTTCTGCCTCTCTCTCTCTCTCTCTGTCTCTCATGAATAAATAAATTCCTTTAAAAAAAGATTTATTAAAAAATAAAATAAAATAGGGGCGCCTGGGTGGCTCAGTGGGTTAAAGCTTCTGCCTTCGGCTCAGGTCGTGATCCCAGGGTCCTGGGATCCAGCCCCGCATCGGGCTCTCTGCTCGGCGGGGAGCCTGCTTCCTCCTCTCTCTCTGCTTGCCTCTCTGTCTACTTGTGATCTCTGTCAAATAAATAAATAAAATCTTTTAAAAGTACATAAATAAATAAATTAAATAAAATAATAATTCTGTTTTGTACTTTTAATTCTTACTTGGTATGTTCCTAACAGTTCTTCATGTCAATAAGTCGTATTTTTGTATAATCCTCTTGAGGGAGTGCGACCCATGATATGCTAACTGGCTTGCACCTTCTTCCCTTCCTGAACACAGATTCTCTCCACCTCTTCAAGCTTCTGCCTTCCAGCTTCCTGTTTCAATGGTACTCCCCACTGTGGCTTAAGAAATAAGTCCAAAGTCCTCCCTCCGTGTTTCTTTTCCTAATCCCATTTCCTTTCCTACCTCTGAGTAACCATTACTCTAAAGTTAGTGCTTCTCACTCCCCATGGAATCTACCCCCATGACTCTCCCAACTGTATCCATTTAACAATGTCTCATACATACCTACTTTGTGGGCTTTAAATCTATCCTACCATATACATTCTTCTGCAGGTTGCTTCTTCACTCACAATGATGTTGCTAAATTTTATCCATGCTGTTATACGTAACTTTCATTAATTCATTTTTAACCTTTCTTCGGTATTTCATTATGAGTACACCACAATTGACTCATCCCTTTCTTACTGATAGTAAGAATAAAGAATGATGTTGTCTTCTGGTGTAACCTGTAAGAATTCCTCTAGAGTCCATACCCAGGACCAGAATTGCAGGGTTGAGCCGTATATGGATCTTTTTCATTATTCAATTTAAACTAAAACTAAGACAGGGACGCCTGGGTGGCTCAGTTGGTTAAGCAGCTGCCTTCGGCTCAGGTCATGATCCCAGAGTCCTGGGATCCAGTACCACATCGGGCTCCTTGCTCAGCAGGGAGCCTGCTTCTCCCTCTGCCTCTCTGCCTGCCATTCTGTCTGCCTGTGCTCACGCTCTCCCCTTCTCTCTCTCTGATAAATAAATAAAATCTTTAAAAAAAATAAAAAAATAAACTAAAACTAAAACAAAACAAAACCAGTTCACCCATTTCTCCCACCCCAATCTTGTGCCTCTGACAACCACTCATCTGTTCTCCGTTAATCTATGAGCTTAGTTTCTACAGACATATTTTTTTCTAGATTCCACATAAAAGAGAGATATATGGTATTTGTCTTTTTCTGTGTGAGTTATTTCACTTAGCATAATGCCCTTAAGGTCTATCCATGTTGTCACAAATGTTGTCACAAGATTCCAGCTTTGTTTTATGGCTGAATAACATTTCATTACATATAGATATGCCACAAATTGTTTTATCAATTCATTAATCAATGGACACTTGGGCTGGGGTGGGGGGGGCCGCCTGGGTGGCTCAGTCTGACTCTTGATTTCAGCTTAGGTCATGATCTCAGAGTCATGAGATGGAGCCCTGCATTGGGCTCCGTGCTCAGCGGGGAGTTTGCTTGAGACTATCTCACTCCTTCTGCACCTCTCCTATTCGCTAAAGTAAATAAATAAATCTTTAAACAAATGGATACTTAGGCTGTTTGCACATCTTGGCTACTCTAAGTAAGGCTGCAGTGAACATGGGGGGAGCATATACCTTTTGGAGTCAGCATTTTCCTTTTCTTTGGATAAATACCCAATGGTGGAATTTTTGGATCATATGGTAGTTCTATTTTTAATTTTTTGAGGAAGCTCCATACTGTTTTTCATAGTGTCTGCCCCAATTTACCTTCCCACCAACGGTTCACAAGGGTTCCCTTTATTCCATACCCCCTCCAGCATTTGTGATTATTCTAGACTTTCTGATTCTAGCTATTCTGAGAGATGTGTGGCGATATCTCTCACTGTGGTTGATTTGCATTTCCCTCATAATTCGTGATGCTGAGCATCTTTTCATAGCCTACTGGCCGTCTGTATTCTTCTTTGGGAAAATGTTTATTTAGATCTTCCACCCACTCTTTAATCAGATTGGCTTTTTGTCAGGGGGTTGCATGAGTTCTTTTATTTATTTATTTATTTATTTATTTAGGTTATTTGCCCTTTATGAGATATACAAGTCACAAATATTTTCTCTCATTCAGTATGTTGCCTTTTCATTTTGCCAATGGTTTTCTTTACTGTGCAGAAGGCTTCCAGTCTGATACAGTCCCACCTGTGGACTTCTGCTTTTGTTGCTTTTACTTTTGGTGTTAGATTCAAAAAATCATTGCCTAGAACTATGTCAAGGAGTTTAATTGTCTATGTTTTCTTCTAGGAATTATATGGATTTGGGCCTTGCTTTCAAACCTTTAACAATTTTCAGTTAATTTTGTGTAGGTGGTGTAAGAGTGTGGATTACATACTAACCCACTATACATTCTCTTGCAAGCAGCTGTCCCAATTTTCCCAACACTATTAAAGAGACTGTCTTTTCCCCATAGCTGTAAATTAACTGGCCTTCTTTGGGCTTCTTTGTTGTAAGTTAATTGGCCATATATGTGTGGGCTTAGTTCTGGGCTCTCTGTTCTATTCCATTGATCTATGTGTCTGTTTCTATGCCAGTATCACACTGTTTAAATGCTATAGTTTTGCAATGTAGTTAGAAATCAGAAAGCATGATAGTTCCAGTTTTGTTCTTCTTTTTCAAGATTGCTTTGGCTATTCAGAATCTTTTATGGTTCTGTACATATTTGGGAATTGCTTCTTCTATTTCTTTGAAGAAATGCCACTGGAATTTTTATAGAGATTTCACTGAACCTGTATATATTGCTTCAGGTAGTATGGAACATTTTAACAATATTAATTCTTCCAACCATGACCGTGGAATATCTTTCCATGTATTTGTGTCTTCTTCAGTTTCTTTCAATAATGTCTTATAGTTTTCAATATACAAGCCTTTTACCCTCTTGGTTAAATTTTTCCTACATATGTTATTCCTTCTGATGCAATTGTAAATGGGATTGTTTTCTTAATTTCTCTTCCTGATAGTTCATTTCTACTCTGTAGAAATGCAAGAGATTTGGTTTATTGATTTTGTATCCTGTAACTTCACTGAATTTATTAGTTTCAACAGTTTTTTATGGAATATTTAGGATTTTTTTGTATATAATATAATGACATTTGCAAATAGTGATAGTTTTATTCCTTCCTTTCTCATTTGGATGACTTTTATTTCTTTTTCTTGTCTAATTGCTTTGGCTAAGACTTCCAATACTATGAATAAAAGTGATAGGAGTGGGCATCCTTGTCTTGCACAAGGAAAGCTTTCATTGAGTATAATGTTAGCTGTGGACTTATCATATATGGTCTTTATTATATTGAGGTATGTTCCCTCTATACTTGCTTTATTAAGAGTTTTATCATAAATTGATGGAGACAGGCACCTGGGTGGCTCAGTCAGTTGAGTGTCTGGCTCTTTATTTTGGCTCAAGTCATGATCTCAGGGTCATAATATCAAATCCCACATTGGGCTCTACACTGGACATGGAATATGCTTGAGATTCTCTCTCTCTTCCTCTGCTATTCTTCCCACTCACTCTCTCTCTCTCTCTAAAGTAAATAGATCTTTTTAAAAAATTGGTGTTGAGTTTTGTAAAATGCTTTTTCTGAATCTATTGAGATGATCATAGATTTTTGTCCTCCATTTTGTTTATGTGATGTATCACATTGACTGATTTGCAAATATTGAATCATCCCTGAATCCCCGGAATAAACCCCACTTGATCATGGTGTATGATCCTTTAATGTATTGTTGAATTCAGCTTGCTAATATTTTGCTAAGAAACTATATTATTTAATTAAAGGGCAGACATTTAAAGATTTTAAAGCTGACTTGTTTTGTTTTGTTTTTTCCCCAAATGCCTTGGTTTACAAGCTGTAAGAGTTTCCTCCAAAGCATGCATCCTCTGTTGCAGCCATGAAAGAAGGTAAACAAGTTGGGATATGCCAGAAAAGGGTCAAAATCAATTGAACTGTAGTCATACCACAAAAAATGGTGCTCGACAGCATAATACATAACACACTAAGGAAGGTAGCAACAAGTATTCTTCTCACTCTATAAACATATCCAAATGGCTCAACAGTAAATTTGGGGTGCTTCTGCTGAGCTCTTGAATCAAAAGCTCTACGCACACACACTGCCAGTTCATGATGATTAAATGAATCCAGAAAAATCAGTCATTCAAATGACTGGTTTGTGAGATAAAACAACCAGTTGTCCAGTTCTCTGATCAGATAAATCAAACTAAAACTGCAGCGTGTCAGAATTTTATGGTTAAAATGAAATTTGGAGTCTTTAATAAACAATATCTTTATCTTAAAAGTAACTCTAATGCCCCTCAATTCTGGCAAGTCATTATGATAAATATTTCAGGCTGTTGAGACCTTTGAAGCCCTTGAAATGACATTGCAAAGGCATCAGCCTGGCTTATCTGTGTAAAAGCCAGGCTTTAGCATGGAGATCCGTGATGGGTATAGTTCATGCATTTTCAACATCCTTCCTGTGTTAGGGCATTTGCAATCTTACAAGTTTGACGTCCCCAGATGGAAGTCAGCAACTACTTTCCCAGCCTCTTCTGCAACGTGTGACTTAACCCCAACCAATCATGTACAGCTGCATGAGATTGTTTTTTTCAATTGTGCTAGGAAAAGTCTCAAAAAAGAGTATGTGTAGAGGGAATTCTAGAAAGATGGAGGCAGGGGCCTAGTTCCTTAATCCCTCTGAATTCTCATGTAAAAAGACAAAGGGATGAGACCGCAAAACCAAATTGTCATGGACGTTTAAATAAAACTCGGTGACAAATACAAGATCATCAACTGTCTGTGTGGTCTCAACACCTATGCAGGAGGAAGCAGATTGAAGCAAAAGGGTGTCTGCTGGACTTGAGAGTTGGAAAATTCCCCAATACCCAACACGTATGCAAAGGAGAGCGCGGTGGGACAACTTGAGAACAGCAGCTGAAACCAGAAGGGTTTTGCCCCATCCAATAGTGAGTGAGTACAAGAGGCTTTTGGTAAGGACTAATGGGTCTGGAGAAGGCAAGCTCCTGTGAATTCCTGAAGCCATTAAGGTGGGGCTTCCTTTCAGACAGGCCTCCCCACTGAGGAGAAGCTTCTGGAAAATGAATCAAAATTGAGGTGGATAGAGAAAAAGGGAAGAGACAGTCCAGTTAAAAGTGAGAGTCAGGAACATTACATGAAAACAACAGAAGATAAAAATTAGAAGCAACACTGTCAACCATGCCTCCTTCTAAAAGTTCAGCAGAATTGATTTTTCAAATCGACAACATAAAAATATCAAGATTAAATCCGACATGAAGCTATTATAAGGAAAAAGAGATAAAGAACCTGAAAAAAGCCTCTATAAAGAATGAACACCCACCAGAAGGCATGTGTAAAACTTCTAACCTTCTATTTAATAAAATAAAATAAAATAAGTTTTTAAAGGATACAAGCCATAAAAGAACAACATACATCAAAACTAAGAAAAACTCAGAAATGAAATACCAGAACTCTGGAAAAACTATATAGAGAGGAAAACATCATTTCAAAATTTGGAAATAAAGAGAAAATTAAAATGAATAAATACAATAGCTAATGCCTTAAGAGAAATAGAAAATGTTTTAAAAGGAAATTTTAAAATAAAAAAGAAAAGAGGTATCCAGGTGGCTCAGTCAGTTGAGTGTCTGACTCTTGATTTGGCTCAGGTCATGATTTCAGGGTCCTGAGATTGAGCCCTGCATCAGGCTCTGCATTCAGCAGGGAGTTTGCTTGAGGATTCCCTCTCCTGCTCCTTCCACTCCTCCCCCCACTCTCTCTCTCTCTCTCTCTCTAAAAATTAATTAATTAAAAAGGAATGAAGAAAAAAAAAAAGGAATGAAGAAAAATAAAGAGTATATGAAAGTACTTAACAAATATGGACAATAGGCAAAGTAGATCCAACACAAGATAAGGAGAAAACCAGAGCAAACACTAAGAACTTTATTTCAAAAACTATTCAAGAAAGAGGAAAAAGTCGTGTAAATAGCATACTGAAAAAGCCCGCAGAGTAGCTAAAAACACCAACCCAGGGGACACCTGGTTGGCTCAGTGTGTTAAAGCCTCTGCCTTCGGCTCAGATCATGATCCCAGGGTCCTCGGATGGAGCCCCTCATCGGACTCTCTGCTCAGCAGGGAGCCTGCTTCCCCCTGCCTCTCTGCCTACTTGTGATCTCTCTCTGTCAAATAAATAAATAAAATCTTTTTAAAAAGTAAAAATAAAAATAAAATAAAAAATAAAAACACCATCCCAGAATGACCAACACCAAAATAAACACTAGAAAAAGTTACTGAAGATGAATGAGTGTTGATCTTTATGATAAGGAAATTAACTTCTCATCAGACTTTTTGACAGCAAGACATTATTCCAGAAGAAAATAAAATCATGTATTAATAATATAATAATTAATGTATTTAAAACTGACTTTAAGGTAAAGAGGCCAAAAACTCTCAACATGCCAGAAATCGGGGAATATCATTGCCATCCATAGCCCTTTCCAAAGAATCTGTTAGAGAACAAGTTTCAGACGATCAAAAGACAGAGACATTGGCCTAAGGATTGGTGAAGGGCATCTGACAT
>NC_081561.1:7199255-7210203 GCF_022355385.1 Mustela nigripes
ACTGATATTTGTAGAACTAAAACTAAGGGAAGAGAGTAGACTATTCGACTGATATTTGTAGAACTAAAACTAAGGGAAGAGAGTAGACTATTCGACTGATATTTGTAGAACTAAAACTAAGGGAAGAGAGTAGACTATTCAATGGGAATTCTTACTAAAGGGAAGAGAGTAGACTATTCGATGACTAGATGCTCGGGTCAAGTGGATAGCACAGCACAACTATTTAAATGGGGCAATGAGCACATCTGAGAAAGTAGTTGCCCTTGTTCACAATAATTCCATTTGTGGTGGTAGTAGTAGTAATGTCAGTCTGAGACTTTATGTGAGATAAAAGAAACAGGTAACTATAAGATATTCTGATTATTTAATCCAGTGTATTTAAGGATTAAGATCATCAGTAGGAAAGAAAGGACCTACAGATTTAACAAACAAAAGGTTAAGTTTAAGAAAAGCCTAGTCAGGGGCACCTGGATGGCTCAGTAAGTTGGGCTTCTGCCTTTGGCTCACGTCATGATCCCAGGGTCCTGGGATGGAGCCTCACCTCCGGCTCTCTGCTCAGTGGTGAATCTACTTCTCCCTCTCCCTCTGCCCAGCACTCTGCCTACTTGAGATCCCTCTCTCTCTCTCTGTTAAATAAATAAATCTTAAAAAAAAAAAAAAAAAGAGAGAGAGAGAGAGAGAGAGAGGCACCTGGGTGGCTCACGGGGGTAAGCCTCTGCCTTCGGCTCAGGTCATGATCTCAGGGTCCTGGGATTGAGCCCCACATCCAGCCAACTCTCTGCTCAGTGGGGAACCTGCTCCCGCCCACCGCCTTCTTCTTCCCCTCTGCCTACTTGTGATCTCTCTCTGTCAAATAAATAAAGTCTTAAAGAAAGAAAAAAAGAAAGAAAGCCAGCCAGCCTAGTCAGAAATTTGAATTGAAAGTACCAGTTATAAATTCATGAAGTACTTTTTCTCATTTGTCTTAAAAACACATATAATATTACATAAATATTTATATATATATATCCTAGTTCTATCCACTGACAAGACCTAGAAACAGTGGCTGACACAGTAGCAACAAACACCATTAGTGGCCAGATTCTTGTCTTGAAATGCCATTTCACACTAAAAGAAGCCAAGGCTTCTTGGAGACATGACAGATTCTGGTCTGAGGCACAAAATGCACAAATGAGCCTGACATACCGGCCATTGAGGAAATTATTAAAGACCACAAGGCTCATGTCAAAGGACTCAGGGACCAAACCAAAGAGACTTCCACTAGCAAAAGACAGAACAATTTGAGCTTTGAAAATGGTATCTGCAAATGACTGAAACAACATTCATGTTTTAATCAAATATGTTTTGATCCAGGAAATCATGATAATATATACATTTTATAACTAATGGGTCACCTTTAAAGAATGATAGAGTAACAGGAATTAGTTTATGGTCTTGAAAACTACTAAATAAAGGGAAAGGAAAATATCAAGCAGTTATCTTGTCTTTCTGATGTGAGCATTTAAGGGTAACCCAGAAGTAGATAAGGGAAAGAGTATATCTTGATTAAATTATTCCAACTAAACATTTTTAGAGAAACAGTAAAATGAGAAAAATCACCATTTTCCATCCCCAGTGAATTGATCTAGGCAATAACTACTAATAGCTGCTATCATCTCAGAAATAAAGACACTTAGACAATATGTGCATCCCAATAAAAGAATTATCTCATAGATGACATGGTGTATGTCATAAGGTATCCCATGTTACAACAAACCTTTCACTATTGGGATCCAAAATTCAATCACTTGGTGAAGAGGTGTAGGCATGAGATTTTGATTTGGAAAATAAGGTTTAAAAAAAATTAAAATTAAGGAAGAGGAGGAAGTCACCCGGTATTCACTGAGGCAAGGGGGCAGAGCACAGAGAAGCATCTAGCCTTTATGAGCAACTTGGCGGGGGTTCTAGGAACCGGACCTCAAACCGCATGTTGGCAGCAGTCAATTTCCTACTGATACAGGAGCCAAAGGGTTGACAATAGTGTGTTGTGTGTGTGTGTGTGTGTGTGTGTGTGTGTGTGTTTCAATTAATGAGGCTCCATGCATAGCCATTAATTTCTCAAAATTCATTTTAAAAGCCTAGAGTGGCTGACAAAAAGGAGCTATTTGCTTTGATCAGTGTTTGCCTCAGCTCAGATCATGATCCCAGGGTCCTGGGATTGAGCCCCACATCGGGCTCTCTGCTCAGCAGGGAGCCTGCTTCCCTCTCCCTCTGCTTGCCTCTCTATTTGTGATCTCTGTCTGTCAAATAAATAAACAAATCTTTAAAAAAAAAAGAAAATCTCATGTCAGACACAGCCATCCTCATCCTCCATAGCATTTTTGGCATCATCCCTGGGCTCATGGAAGCATTTGGCAAATGCTAATAGCAGGCTGACTAAGGGTAGCCATGAGCGACAGTTTCTGAATTGTCTGACCAAAGGAATCAAAATTTATTGAAGGCCAATTGATGAATTGCATTGCAAAAAGTTGGTCAGGATCACTCACAGAACTGAAAAAAGTGCAGACTGTGGTTTCAGCACATACATGATGAAGGAGCCAAGTGGACACAATGTAAGATTTATTTTTTTAAAGATTTTATTTATTTATTTGAGAGAGAGATAGAGGGAAAGAGAGGGGAGGGTCAGAGAGAGAAGCAGACTCCCCGCTGAGTGGGGACCCCCCCCACACACACCCCCGCTCAATATGGAACTCAATGCCAGGACCTTGCAGTCATGACCTGAGCCTAAGGCAGACATTTCACTGACTGAGCCACCCAGGCATCCCCAAATTTAAAATTTAGAAGCAGTGTTGGAAGTCGTCTGTGCAGCAGACAGAGCACGAGACCTGGAGTCCAGGGGTGTACATCCCAGTTTCCCTGCCATCATCTGTGTCGTTGGCCATCACCTCAACCTCTCTGAGCCCAGATCCTTGTATAAAGAGATACTAATAAAACTGGTCCTGGGTGTCAAATGAAAGAAACCATGTAAATCACTTTGAATTCTAGAACAAGTTAAAATGTCCAAGCATGGGACCTGGCTGGACAGGGATGTGAGTGAGCCCGGAAGTCTAGAAAGATGTCTCATCCCAGGGCCACAGCCCCTGGACTTTCGTGGCGGGCATTTGGAGATCATAGGATTTTTGAGTCATTGAAATGTCTTGTACAGAATATATAAAATGGTCTACAAATTTCTGAATGGCTAAGGAGTTACTAAATGGAGACATTCTGTGTACAACCTAAAATTCAGGACCTCTCATAGATAGACATGGTGAGTGGTAACAGTCTCCCTGTTGTCATGGAGAGGCATGGAACCCTCTGTGAGCATAAAAGCCCTATGCACACCTATGTACATTTGCAATTAGGGCAAAGACAATGCTGAAGTTGGCCTGAAAGTCTTCATGACAGAATTGAACTTTGCTCTCTGGGTTAGTGAATTCCAGTCTTGGAAAGATCCTTAAGGGAAAGACAAACAGACTAACACATATTGAGTGCCCTTTGCATGTCGGAAACTTTACATATGTTATCTCTAATTTTCACAACTCTGCTAGATCTGAAGTTGAAGAGGGTTGTATAACCTGACCAGTTCACACAGCCAGCCAGTGACAAAAGGAGCTCCAGCTCTTATCTGTCTGACCCCAGAGTTCAGTCTCTTTCCACTAGACCCATGGGCCAAAGCCAGCCTGCCATTTTTATTTTTGTACTACCTGTGCATCAAGAGGCTTTTTATATTTTTAAATTGCTAAAAATATAATAATAATAATAAAATCTGTGACACGAAAAAACAATATGGACTTCAAATTTTAGTGTCCATAAATAAAAGTGTTACTGAACCATAACCACACCTATTTATTTACATGTTGTCTGTCTATGGCCCCCCTCATGCTCGATGGCAGAGTTAAGTGGTTGTGAAGAAACTGTATGGCCCCCGAAGTCTAGAATATTTACTTCCCAGCCTTTTACAGAGAAGGTTTGCCCACCCCTGCCTAGACCATAGCCTTGTAGATGCTCCAGCCTTCTCCTTTTATACATGAGAAAGCAGAAGTCCATAAAGATTATATAAATGTGCCCAAAGCAACAATATTAAGAGAAACACAGATCTGGAAAATAAGAAATGCCAAGTGGTTAGTGTGGCAGGTGAAGAGGAACAGCAGACTGATCAGTCCGTATGACTTGCCATGACAGGGAGGGGACACAGGGAGAGCACAGAGGAGCCAGCCATCTCAAGAGGATGTGAAGTTACACTGGACATTTAGATCCTGGTGAAGAAAGATAGAATCATTTTGGGAAAACAGAATGACAAGGAGGCAGGATATTCAGGAGAGACAATGTCATCTATAGCAAGGAGATTGGACTGAAGGAGGTAGCTAAGGGCGGGGAGAATCACCAAACAGGGCAGAGAAATTAGCTTTCACTCTGTGAGATTATAATAGGGGCACCTGGGTGGCTCAGTGGGTTTGGCCTCTGCCTACAGCTCGGGTCATGATCTCAGGGTCCTGGGATCAAGCCCTGCTCAGTGGGGGACCTGCTTCCCCCCCCCCTCTGCCTGCCTCTGTGCCTACTTGTGATCTCTCTTTCTGTCAAATAAATAAATAAAGTCTTTAAAAAAATAAAATATTTTTAAAAATAAGATGATAATAAATGAAAATGTGTTATGGCCACTGAGTGATGTTTATAACATATTAATGAGAAAAAAAATGGTTTATAAAATATGATTTTCTAAAGAAGTTACATATTATGGTTGTATATAAATTTAGTATATGTATATGGATACATATTCATTTTTTTTCTTTTCTTTTTTTAATACTTTATTTATTTATTGGAGAAAGAGAGAGAGAGCACAAGCAGATGGGAGGGGCAGAGGCAGAAGGAAAAGCAGACTCTCCACTGGGCAAGGAGCCCAATGTGGGGCTTGATCCCAAGACCCTGGGATCATGACCCAACCTGAAGGCAGATGTTTAACCAGCTGAGCCTCTCAGGTGCCCCTGGATACATATTCAACATAAAGAACGTAAAGAAAGAATCATGTCAAACTTCTAACAGTAAGTACTTCTGTGTGAGAGAGGCTTTCATACCCTGCACAACTATCCATAATTTTCTTGCCTGAATTTCTATCTTAAGAATATGATAATTACAAAAACTTCAAAATAAAATGAAAGCCTTATCATCTATAAGGTAAATAGATCCTAAGAGCTTGCTAAATGTGTAACCATGGAAATAATTAGGAATAGCCCCCAAAAGCTATTACATTGGTAAAATTCAAGTATGGCCTATAAACTAGTCAGCGGTGTGCTGCCAATATCAATTTTCTCGTTTTAACAGTGAGCACTGTGATATAAGATGCCAGCCCCGGGAGAAGCTGGACAATAAATACAGGAGACCTCTATTTTTGCAACTTCTTGATTGTCTATAACTAAATTTCAAAGTTGAAAAACCTATTAGATTGAACTACACGAATTTGCCGATACTGGACTGTTTTTGACCCAAAAAAACAATTGATAGAACTTAACTGTGTTATTAATCCAAAGAAAAAATTTACCTAATCAAATGTACTTGAGCCTATCCAAAAAACCCTAGTCACAGATACTGGGAGGTGTGAGCATATGAGGACTCAGGGTCTCTGTGGGGCAGGAGTGGTCAACAGGCTTTGTCCAAGACACCAGCTCCCTCTGGTCTGACTCCACCCTCACAAAGCAGAGCTAGGAACATAGAGACCCTGATTACCAGAAAGATACACCGCTCTTGACAGGCAGGCTTACCCATCACTCCTCTAAGAGTTTCATTCTCACAAAGCAATCAGAACAGTTCTGGGTGAGGAGACAAAATTAAGTTTCAGGCTCTACAAAGGTATGGATAGCCCTTATGTGTGATGGTCTCATGCTGGTCCACCCCTTTGAGGACATGGCTGCTGAGGGGACAGCTCAACTCTCTCTGTGACACAGCTTCTGAGTGACCAAGGACAAAGTAGGAGAGCAGACTTCAAAGGGATCCACAACAAGAAGGGGGACTTTTTAGTAACCATGCCACAGAACAAAGGATTCTGGTGCTCAGGTCACCCTTCTGACATTGTTAGGAAGTGTGGGCAAGATTTAGGCCAAGGAAAAACAGCATATTCTCTGCTAGGTAGCATTTGACACAAATCTCACAAAGAGCATAAAGTCTGGGACTGGAATGAGGGTTAAATGCTCCCAAGTTAGTAGCCTAAACAGTAGAATGCCTATCAAGTCCTTGAGAAAAACTGTCAAATTATTTTAGAAAGTGTTTGTTCATTTTGTGTCTAAAAACAAACAAACAAAAAGCAGCAAACCAGCAACGACATCAACAAAAGCCCCACCGAACTAAAAGTCTTAAAATTAAATAGGGTACTTACTTTTTCCTTAACGTTTTTCCCTGTTACCACACTCTCTACAGTACTAAAAAAAACAAAACAAAAAAACAACAAAGAAATTGCTTTAGAGAATATTAAGTTGTGTTAAGAGAACACAATGTGTTCAACACAATATTAAGTTGTGTTAAGAGAACACAAAAGCCAATGGTAGACACCAGCAAGGGGTCACCTGAGAGGACACGAAGAGGAAGATATGTATCAGTCAGCTACAGCTGCCATAACAAAGTGCTCCAGTGAGCTTCAACCACAGAAATTTATTTCCTCACAGTTCTGGAGGCCAGAGGTCCAAAACTGAGGTGTCAGCCGGGTTATTTCCTTCTGAGGACTGGAAGGGAGAATCTGCCCCAGGCCTCTCTCCAAGCCTCTGGTGGTTTGCCAGCAATCTCTGCCTTCATTGTCACATGACGTTCTCCTGTATCTGTGTGTCTACATCTGTGTTTGTCTTCTCTTCTTAAAGGACACCAATAATGTTGAATTAAGGGCCACCCCCAGTCCAATATGACCTCATCAGAGCCAATCCCATCTACCGTGACCCTCTTTCTAAACAAGGTCATATTCTGAGGGGCCTCGGAGTGAAGACTTCAGGATACGAATGGTGGGGGACACAAGTCAGCCTCTAAGAAAATTCACACTGAAATCTCCTGAAATCCCTCTCTGGTTTTTGCTCTTTTTGCAGTTGCCCCAGTGGTGCCTCTTTCATTCCATATGAAATAATGCCTGACACACCAGGAAAGCCACCAAAAGAGTAGAGAAAATTTGAGAGAGAATCCCCAAAATCAAGTGATTTTGTGTAATAGGAGGTGGCCTGGCCTGGACATCGAAACACGTGGCTCTGATTCCAATTAGCAGGAGAAATGTCAGCAAGCACGTGGTGGCTAGTCTGCGGTTTCCCGCACTGTGCGACAGAGGGGCTCTGCACCAGCTACACGGAGCCCCCCACACCCAGACACTAGCTGTGTCCGAACCAGAACCAGAGCCCAGGGCTCTTTTTGCCTGGATTCTTCTCCATGTTCTCTCTCTCTCTCCCTCCTCTCAGACTCCAGGCTCTGTCTATCTTCTTAACTCTAACTACATGCTTTAAATCTAACCTTCCCTCAAAACCCCTGACCCACCTAAAGATCAGTAAGTCACCCCATAATCTTTTTAGAGGGCCTGGTAACTGGGCAGCCTATAATTTCCTGGACTCGCATCACCCAGCCCCACAGAGCACAGCACTGTTCCCGGCGGGACAATTGCTGGTATTGAGTAGACTCTGGATTGGCTCATCTCAGCCGATGGTTTGCCACAGCCACAGTCCACACAAGGCTGTCTGGACATCTCACACTGAAACCAAGGTTAGACAGTATTACAGGTTTGCATGAAATCAGATCCAGCACACCAAATTTGGTTTCCTCCCACTCCCGGGCCTAGCAAAGACCTCCACCGGGGAGCCACACGTCTAAAAATGGAAAAAGCACTAAAACCTTCACCATTTACCTTTCCTCCAACTGTCTGCCATTTTCCATTCACGAAGAGCGTACATAAGAAGTCCTTTCTCTTCCTGCCTGTGAGAAGAGTCTGAAAGTGGCTAACACAGATTGCTAGGTAGCATGAACCACAGTGAGGCGAAGATGTAAGAGAGTAATGTCACTTTTTTATACGGCAGCATGAGCGTTTCAGGGTAATAATAAAGTCTTGTTTACGGGGTCAAACACCACAATATGTACATATCAGTCACATGTGTTTGCCAACAGGCCATGACAGCTCTAAATATTCCGTCTCAGAGTGACTAATAAATAATGAGCATCTTGTCTTCAAAATTAACAACAGAAAAGAAACGTGTTATTTGGGGCCGCGAAGGCAGGAGGAGCCTCCCCCGGGCAGGATGGAGGCTGCAGCAGGTGCGCCAGACTCAGTTCTTGTCTGAGTTCACGTTCCTTCCGGTGCAGCAAGGTGGCAGGGTCACCGAAAACAGTGGCAAGAGCCAGAGCGGCAGGGTCAACATGGCTTGAGGAAGTGACATCAGAAAACTTCAGAATCTAGACCTGCAAAGAAGTTTTGTGCCCCTCACACTCCAGCCTGCCTGGTCCTCTGTGTTCAATAGCTTGCCCAAGTTCACGCAAGGAAATACCCACAGAATCTTCTCGTCTGAGGCCCTTCTGATCTCGGGGGTTGGTACACATACACTTCAGCCCCTGTGCTGCTTTGTGTGACCAGGGACAAAGCACTGAAACCTCATGGGACACCATGTTCCTCTGTATTAGAAGGGGCAGCGGCTAGTTCATGGGGAAGCTGAAGGGATTAAATGAGATAGCGTATATACCAGAAGTGTGTAAATGAAAAGATGTAGATGAAATGCATCCAGCAACAGTATGAGTAAGAAATGCTGTATTTCTTAAAACAAGACTATATGACAATAATAAACTCTGAGGGAGCCGGTTGCTTTCAAAGTTGACAAACGCCGCCATCTTTGCAACACTACAGTTTACCCCTGGACTAATAATAACACCGGGTATTTATTTATTCAGATCTTTAGTGGTTTCCAAATCCCCTTAATACAGTCATTTGAATTGATTCTCACTGAGGAAACCAATATGGAAACCAAAGTTCAGAGACGCCAGAAACTTCCCCAAGGTCATGGAGTCAATGAATGGTAGAGCTAGACTTCCAGTGCTACATGACGTCCTCCATCAATAAAACCACATTGCCTCTGGACAGAAACTGGCTAGTGGGCAGACCAGTATTGCCCATTGTTGACAAAGACTCATCAGGACCAGGAGTGTTGTTGGGCTTGTTTGTAACATCAGATGGAGAGTTCTGGAGGGTAGGGCAGGTGCCCAGGCTTCTCCCCATGAAGAGCACACTTCACACCAATCACCCAAGTGGGAGACACTCCATTTCAACTTCACTCTCAAGGCAACAGGAAGTGAGGTTAGACCCAGCCCGTGTGATGTCCCAGATCTCACATCCCCCCTCTGCCTGTCATCACTTCATGTAATTCAGTACAAATCCCAGAGTCCTTCCTTGTCTCTGATCCCAGATCCCACCCAGACCTGCACATAAAAACAGTAATTTTATGACTGGATAAAGAGAAATGTTCATGGAACCAAATCTCTCATAGATCATAGGGTAAAGTAATCAATCAAGTATCTAGATATTTTATTTGTTTGGTACTAATTGTAGGCATGTGAGAAATTACTTATTTGAATGTGTAAATTTGTTATTTTTTTTTAATCAGAATATTTTTCACTTTAGAGAGAGCCACAGACGCAAAGGAAGGCTTTCTGCTCCTCAGTCTCCTCGTGTTTAAATTACAGTTACTTCTAGAAAGAGTTTCGGTATTATCCATCAAGCACTTTAAAAAAGTGTCCGCCCACTGACCCCGCGATTGCCTTTCTAAGAAACATTATCAGAAATTCAGACAGAGGGTACCTGGGTGGTTCAGTGGGTTGAGCCTCTGCCCTTGGCTCAGGTCATGATCTCAGGGTCCTGGGATCGAGCCTCACATTGGGCTCTCTGCTCAGCGGGAAGCCTGCTTCCTCTCTCTCTCTGCCTGCCTCTCTGCCTACGTGATTTCTCTGTCAAATAAATAAATAGAATCTTTAAAAAGAAAGAAAGAAACAAAGAAAGAAATTCAGACAGAGAGACCTGCTTGAAGATATCGTCCCTTACAACTGGGAAGAGTTTATCATAAATGTCAGTGTTCACCACTAAGAGGAAATGTGCCGAATGTTAATAATGACTGCCTGGGGTGCCTGGCTAGCTCAGTGGGTTAAGCCTCTGCCTTCGGCTCAGGTCATGATCTCAGGGTCTCTGCTCAGCAGGGAGCCTGCTTCCCTCTCTCTCTGCTGCCTCTCTGCCTGCTTGTGATCTCTGTCTGTCAAAAAGGAAATAAAATCTTTAAAAAAAAATAATGACTGCCTCTTGGCAATGGGATTGTGAGAGAATTTTATTTACTTTGAATATGTCTCTGTACTTTCCCAAATTATCTCTAATGAGAAACAACTCAAATATCCATGAAAAGAGGAGTGGATAAACGAAATATGGTCAATGCATACAATGGAATAGGACTCAGCCTTAAAAAGGAAGGACATTCTAACATGTGCTACAACATGGATGAACCTGGAGGACATTGATGCATATTTTACCAAAACTGTAATTTTTAAAGAAAAAAACCATAATAAGAATGTGTTTTACTCTGATACTTGGTGGGGTTGGGTAGCGGGAGGGGAGTAAAGGGAAAATTAAATTAAATACTGATTTTCACTAGATGATCTCCCTTCCAGCTTTACCCATCCATGACTTGATGCCACGTTCAACATTCAGTCTCAGTATCAATGTGGTGAATGCTCAGAAGAGATCTCCAGACTCAAAACCCAGATGCATGGAGAGGGCTTGTTTAGGCAGAAGGAATTAAGCCTAGTTATTTCCTTTTAATCAGTGGCTTTGTGTTTTATATGCAGTATAAACCAGAGAGAGAGAGAGAGAAGCAGGAGGAGGAAGAGTGGGGAAGGCCAGGAGGACGTGGAGGGGCAGGAGGAAGAGGTGAGGAGAAAAGAGAAGAAA